>NC_134695.1:77935748-78148248 GCF_050947455.1 Rhinoderma darwinii
CTCAGGGTCCCCTCCTGTATTATAGTATAAGATCAGTAGCTGCTCAGTGTCCCTCCTGTATTATAGTATAAGATCAGTAGCTGCTCAGTGTCCCTCCTGTATTATAGTATAAGATCAGTAGCTGCTCAGTGTCCCCCTGTATTATAGTATAAGATCAGAGTGTCCCTCCTTGCTCAGTGTCCTCCTGTATTATAGTATAAGATCAGTAGCTGCTCAGTGTCCCCTGTATTATAGTATAAGATCAGTGCTGCTCAGTGTCCCTCCCTGTATTATAGTATAAGATCAGTGGCTGCTCAGTGTCCCCCTGTATTATAGTATAAGATCAGTAGCTGCTCAGTGTCCCCTCCTGTATTATAGTATAAGATCAGTAGCTGCTCAGTGTCCCCCTGTATTATAGTATAAGATCAGTAGCTGCTCAGTGTCCTCCTGTATTATAGTATAAGATCAGTGGCTGCTCAGTGTCCCCTGTATTATAGTATAAGATCAGTAGCTGCTCAGTGTCCCCCTGTATAAGGTATAAGATCAGTAGCTGCTCAGTGTCCCCTCCTGTATTATAGTATAAGATCAGTAGCTGCTCAGTGTCCCCCCTGTATTATAGTATAAGATCAGTGGCTGCTCAGTGTCCCCCCTGTATTATAGTATAAGATCAGTAGGCTGCTCAGTGTCCTCCTGTATTATAGTATAAGATCAGTGCTGCTCAGTGTCTGTTTATAACAGTGCTGCTCAGTGTCCTCCTGTATTATAGTATAAGATCAGTGCTGCTCAGTGTCCCTCCTGTATTATAGTATAAGATCAGTAGCTGCTCAGTGTCCCCTCCTGTATTATAGTATAAGATCAGTGGCTGCTCAGTGTCCCTCCTGTATTATAGTATAAGATCAGTAGCTGCTCAGTGTCCTCCTGTATTATAGTATAAGATCAGTAGCTGCTCAGTCTCCCCTTATTATAGTATAAGATCAGTAGCTGCTCAGTGTCCCCCTGTATTATAGTATAAGATCAGTAGCTGCTCAGTGTCCCCTGTATTATAGTATAAGATCAGTAGCTGCTCAGTGTCCCCTGTATTATAGTATAAGATCAGTAGCTGCTCAGTTTCCTCCTGTATTATAGTATAAGATCAGTAGCTGCTCAGTGTCCTCCTGTATTATAGTATAAGATCAGTAGCTGCTCAGTGTCCCCCCCTGTATTATAGTATAAGATCAGTAGCTGCTCAGTGTCCCCTCCTGTATTATAGTATAAGATCAGTAGCTGCTCAGTGTCCCCTGTATTATAGTATAAGATCAGTAGCTGCTCAGTGTCCCCTGTATTATAGTATAAGATCAGTAGCTGCTCAGTGTCCCCCTGTATTATAGTATAAGATCAGTAGCTGCTCAGTGTCCCCCTGTATTATAGTATAAGATCAGTGGCTGCTCAGTGTCCTCCTGTATTATAGTATAAGATCAGTAGATGCTCAGTGTCCCCCTGTATTATAGTATAAGATCAGTGGCTGCTCAGTGTCCTCCTGTATTATAGTATAAGATCAGTAGATGCTCAGTGTCCCCCTGTATTATAGTATAAGATCAGTGGCTGCTCAGTGTCCTCCTGTATTATAGTATAAGATCAGTAGCTGCTCAGTGTCCCCCCCTGTATTATAGTATAAGATCAGTGGCTGCTCAGTGTCCCCCTGTATTATAGTATAAGATCAGTGGCTGCTCAGTGTCCTCTGTATTATAGTATAAGATCAGTAGCTGCTCAGTGTCCTCCTGTATTATAGTATAAGATCAGTAGCTGCTCAGTGTCCCCTCCTGTATTATAGTATAAGATCAGTGGCTGCTCAGTGTCCCCCTCCTGTATTATAGTATAAGATCAGTAGCTGCTCAGTGTCCCCCCCTGTATTATAGTATAAGATCAGTAGCTGCTCAGTGTCCCCCTGTATTATAGTATAAGATCAGTAGCTGCTCAGTGTCCCCCCCTGTATTATAGTATAAGATCAGTAGCTGCTCAGTGTCCCCCCCTGTATTATAGTATAAGATCAGTGGCTGCTCAGTGTCCCCCTGTATTATAGTATAAGATCAGTGGCTGCTCAGTGTCCCTCTGTATTATAGTATAAGATCAGTAGCTGCTCAGTGTCCCCCTGTATTATAGTATAAGATCAGTAGCTGCTCAGTGTCCTCCTGTATTATAGTATAAGATCAGTAGCTGCTCAGTGTCCCCCTCCTGTATTATAGTATAAGATCAGTGGCTGCTCAGTGTCCCCCTCCTGTATTATAGTATAAGATCAGTAGCTGCTCAGTGTCCCCCCCTGTATTATAGTATAAGATCAGTAGCTGCTCAGTGTCCCCCTGTATTATAGTATAAGATCAGTAGCTGCTCAGTGTCCCCCCCTGTATTATAGTATAAGATCAGTAGCTGCTCAGTGTCCCCTCCTGTATTATAGTATAAGATCAGTAGCTGCTCAGTGTCCTCCTGTATTATAGTATAAGATCAGTAGCTGCTCAGTGTCCCCCTCCTGTATTATAGTATAAGATCAGTAGCTGCTCAGTGTCCCCCTGTATTATAGTATAAGATCAGTGGCTGCTCAGTGTCCCCTCCTGTATTATAGTATAAGATCAGTAGCTGCTCAGTGTCCCCCTCCTGTATTATAGTATAAGATCAGTAGCTGCTCAGTGTCCTCCTGTATTATAGTATAAGATCAGTGGCTGCTCAGTGTCCCCTCCTGTATTATAGTATAAGATCAGTAGCTGCTCAGTGTCCCCCTCCTGTATTATAGTATAAGATCAGTAGCTGCTCAGTGTCCTCCTGTATTATAGTATAAGATCAGTAGCTGCTCAGTGTCCCCCTGTATTATAGTATAAGATCAGTAGCTGCTCAGTGTCCTCCTGTATTATAGTATAAGATCAGTAGCTGCTCAGTGTCCTCCTGTATTATAGTATAAGATCAGTAGCTGCTCAGTGTCCCCCTGTATTATAGTATAAGATCAGTGGCTGCTCAGTGTCCTCCTGTATTATAGTATAAGATCAGTGGCTGCTCAGTGTCCTCCTGTATTATAGTATAAGATCAGTAGCTGCTCAGTGTCCCCCCCTGTATTATAGTATAAGATCAGTGGCTGCTCAGTGTCCCCCCCTGTATTATAGTATAAGATCAGTTGCTGCTCAGTGTCCTCTCCTGTATTATAGTATAAGATCAGTAGCTGCTCAGTGTCCCCCTCCTGTATTATAGTATAAGATCAGTAGCTGCTCAGTGTCCCCCTCCTGTATTATAGTATAAGATCAGTAGCTGCTCAGTGTCCCCCCCTGTATTATAGTATAAGATCAGTAGCTGCTCAGTGTCCCCTCCTGTATTATAGTATAAGATCAGTAGCTGCTCAGTGTCCCCTCCTGTATTATAGTATAAGATCAGTAGCTGCTCAGTGTCCCCCTGTATTATAGTATAAGATCAGTGGCTGCTCAGTGTCCTCCTGTATTATAGTATAAGATCAGTTGCTGCTCAGTGTCCTCTCCTGTATTATAGTATAAGATCAGTAGCTGCTCAGTGTCCCCTCCTGTATTATAGTATAAGATCAGTAGCTGCTCAGTGTCCCCCTGTATTATAGTATAAGATCAGTGGCTGCTCAGTGTCCCCCTGTATTATAGTATAAGATCAGTAGCTGCTCAGTGTCCCCCCCTGTATTATAGTATAAGATCAGTAGCTGCTCAGTGTCCCCTCCTGTATTATAGTATAAGATCAGTGGCTGCTCAGTGTCCTCCTGTATTATAGTATAAGATCAGTAGCTGCTCAGTGTCCTCCTGTATTATAGTATAAGATCAGTAGCTGCTCAGTGTCCTCTCCTGTATTATAGTATAAGATCAGTAGCTGCTCAGTGTCCTCCTGTATTATAGTATAAGATCAGTAGCTGCTCAGTGTCCTCCTGTATTATAGTATAAGATCAGTAGCTGCTCAGTGTCCCCCTCCTGTATTATAGTATAAGATCAGTAGCTGCTCAGTGTCCCCCCCTGTATTATAGTATAAGATCAGTAGCTGCTCAGTGTCCCCCTGTATTATAGTATAAGATCAGTGGCTGCTCAGTGTCCTCCTGTATTATAGTATAAGATCAGTGGCTGCTCAGTGTCCCCTCCTGTATTATAGTATAAGATCAGTGGCTGCTCAGTGTCCCCCTCCTGTATTATAGTATAAGATCAGTGGCTGCTCAGTGTCCCCTCCTGTATTATAGTATAAGATCAGTGGCTGCTCAGTGTCCCCTCCTGTATTATAGTATAAGATCAGTAGCTGCTCAGTGTCCTCCTGTATTATAGTATAAGATCAGTGGCTGCTCAGTGTCCCCCCCTGTATTATAGTATAAGATCAGTGGCTGCTCAGTGTCCCCCTCCTGTATTATAGTATAAGATCAGTAGCTGCTCAGTGTCCCCTCCTGTATTATAGTATAAGATCAGTGGCTGCTCAGTGTCCCCCCCCCTCTATAGTATAAGATCAGTGGCTGCTCAGTGTCCCCCCCCCTCTATAGTATAAGAATACTGTGTATAAGTGTATATAATAATTGCCTTCTATGATCAGGATCCGGCCGGGGGGTGGTGGGGGGGGGGGGGGAGGGGATGCGGCTGGGGGGGGGATCCGGGGGGGGGGAGAGGGGATGCGGCGAGGGGGGGGGGACGGGGGACGCCTCTGTCCTGCGCCCTCATAAATGTGTCCAGAATTCAGCTCCTTCCTCTGTGTTTTCCAGAATTTGGACGGCTCCTGTGTCCAGTCTGTGAATATCGTCGTTCATCAGGACCAGAGGAAGCAGGTGATTCTGACCCAGTCTGGGGACATCTTTATATACGATCAATACAAGATCAACCTGCCATACATTGACGGTGAGTGTCGGACATCGTTCACCCCGACATGTAATAGAGCGCTAAGACAGGGACAGCACAGTGGAAAATGTGTGTGTATATGGTTATAGTGTGTGTGTATATAGGGGTGTAGTGTGTGTGTGTGTGTGTATATAGGGGTGTAGTGTGTGTGTGTATACAGGGGTGTAGTGTGTGTGTGTATACAGGGGTGTAGTGTGTGTATATGGGTGTAGTGTGTGTGTTTATATGGGTGTAGTGTGTGTGTGTGTGTGTGTGTGTGTGTGTGTGTGTGTATATATATATATGGGTGTAGTGTGTGTGTGTGTGTGTATATATATGGGTGTAGCGTGTGTGTATATATGGGTGTAGCGTGTGTGTATATATGGGTGTAGCGTGTGTGTATATATATGGGTGTAGCGTGTGTGTATATATATGGGTGTAGCGTGTGTGTATATATGGGTGTAGTGTGTGTGTGTGTATATATATGGGTGTAGTGTGTGTATATATGGGTGTAGTGTGTGTGTGTATAGGGTGTAGTGTATGTATATAGGGTGTAGCGTGTGTATAGGATGTAGTGTGTGTGTATATATGGGTGTAGCGTGTGTATAGGGTGTAGTGTGTGTATATATGGGTGTAGCGTGTGTGTGTGTGTGTGCGCGTGTGTGTATAGGGTGTAGTGTATGTATATAGGGTGTAGCGTGTGTATAGGATGTAGTGTGTGTGTGTATATATGGGTGTAGCGTGTGTGTGTGTGTATAGGGTGTAGTGTGTGTATATATGGGTGTAGCGTGTGTGTGTGTATAGGGTGTAGTGTGTGTGTGTATATATGGGTGTAGCGTGTGTGTGTGTATAGGGTGTAGTGTGTGTATATATGGGTGTAGCGTGTGTGTGTATAGGGTGTAGTGTGTGTATAGGGTGTAGCGTGTGTATATGGTGTAGTGTGTGTATAGGGTGTAGTGTGTGTATATATGGGTGTAGAGTGTGTGTGTGTATAGGGTGTAGTGTGTGTATATATGGGTGTAGCGTGTGCGTGTGTATAGGGTGTAGTGTGTGTGTATATATGGGTGTAGTGTGTGTGTGTATAGGGTGTAGTGTGTGTATATATGGGTGTAGCGTGTGTGTATAGGGTGTAGCGTGTGTATAGGGTGTAGTGTGTGTGTGTGTGTGTGTGTGTGTGTGTATAGGGTGTAGTGTGTGTATATATGGGTGTAGCGTGTGTGTGTGTGTGTGTGTGTATAGGGTGTAGTGTGTGTGTGTATAGGGTGTAGCGTGTGTGTGTGTGTGTATAGGGTGTAGTGTGTGTATAGGGTGTAGTGTGTATAGGGTGTAGCGTGTGTGTGTGTGTGTGTGTGTGTATAGGGTGTAGTGTGTGTATAGTGTGTATAGGGTGTAGTGTGTGTGTGTGTGTATAGGGTGTAGTGTGTGTGTGTGTATAGGGTGTAGTGTGTGTGTATAGGGTGTAGTGTGTGTGTATAGGGTGTAGTGTGTGTGTATAGGGTGTAGCGTGTGTGTATAGGGTGTAGCGTGTGTGTGTGTGTATAGGGTGTAGCGTGTGTGTGTGTGTGTGTGTGTGTGTGTGTGTGTATAGGGTGTAGTGTGTGTGTGTGTGTGTGTGTATAGGGTGTAGTGTGTGTGTGTGTGTGTGTGTGTGTGTATAGGGTGTAGCGTGTGTGTGTGTGTGTGTGTGTATAGGGTGTAGCGTGTGTGTGTGTGTGTGTATAGGGTGTAGCGTGTGTGTGTGTATAGGGTGTAGCGTGTGTGTGTGTGTGTGTGTGTGTGTGTGTAGGGTGTAGTGTGTATAGGGTGTAGTGTGTGTGTGTGTGTGTGTGTATAGGGTGTAGTGTGTGTGTGTGTGTGTGTATAGGGTGTAGTGTGTGTTTCTATGCTTGTTGTGTTTGTACGAGTGTATGGTGTATTATATTGCCTCGGTTGTATTCTGGATTGATGGAATATTTCGGGATATTTTGCCTCCCGGGGTCATTGCACGGACTTCTCACTGCTTCTCCGCTGCTTTGTCTTCTTGTTACAGACGTGTTTGAGATCAGACAATTCTCCTCGGTGTTTGTACAAGTGAGGACGGCGCTGGGGCTGCAGCTGTTGTACGACAGAGAGGGGCTGCGTCTTTACCTACAAGTGGACGGGCGCTGGAAGGAGAACACCACCGGCCTCTGTGGGACCTTCAATGACAACGCACAGGATGACTTTCTGTATGTGCAGAGAACGCTGGCGACAATGTTACACAACCTTACAATCAGGGCTGCAGTGTGTGTATATACAGGTGTACTGTGTGGAACTTGTACGTGTGTATAGGGTTGTACTGTGTCTAACTTGTATATGTGTTCTAGTGTGTGTATAGGGGTGTAGTGTATGTAACGTGTTTGTGGGTATATTGTGTATAGAGGTGCAGTATGAATAGGGTTGTTGTGTGTGTAACTTCTACATGGGTGTACTATGTGTAACTTGTATGTAGTGTGTAGCTTGTACATGTGTGTGTGTGTATAGGGTTGTAGTGTGAATAGGAGTGTAGTGGGTGGAACTTATACATAGTGTGTGTGTGTGTGTGTGTGTGTCTGACTTGTACATGGATGTAGCATTTATATGGGTGTAATGTGTGTGTGTGTAACTTGTACATGGATGTAGTACAGGTGTAGTGTGTGCTACTTGTACAAGGGGGTATGTGTATAGGGTGTGGGGTGTAGTGTGTGTGTGTGTGTGTGTGTGTGTGTGTGTAACTTGTACATGGGCGTAGTGTGTATAGGGGTGTGGGGTGTAGTGTGTGTGTGTGTGTGTGTATGTGTGTAACTTCTACATGGGCATAGTGTGTATAGGGGTGTGGGGTGTAGTGTGTGTGTATGTGTGTAACTTGTACATGGGCATAGTGTGTATAGGGGTGTGGGGTGTAGTGTGTGTAACTTGTACATGGGCATAGTGTGTATAGGGGTGTGGGGTGTAGTGTGTGTGTGTGTGTGTGTAACTTGTACATGGGCGTAGTGTGTATAGGGGTGTGGGGTGTACTGTGTGTGTGTGTGTGTGTGTAACTTGTACATGGGCATAGTGTGTATAGGGGTGTAGTGTGTGTGTGTGTGTGTGTGTAACTTGTACATGGGCGTAGTGTGTATAGGGGTGTGGGGTGTAGTGTGTGTGGGGTGTAGTGTGTGTGTAACTTGTACATGGGCGTAGTGTGTATAGGTGTGTGGGGTGTAGTGTGTGTGTGTGTGTGTAACTTGTACATGGGCATAGTGTGTATAGGGGTGTGGGGTGTAGTGTGTATGTGTGTGTAACTTGTACATGGGCGTAGTGTGTATAGGGGTGTAGTGTGTGTGTGTGTGTGTGTGTGTGTGTGTAACTTGTACATGGGCATAGTGTGTATAGGGGTGTGGGGTGTAGTGTGTGTGTGTGTGTGTGTGTGTGTGTGTGTGTAACTTGTACATGGGTGTAGTGTGTATAGGGGTGTAGTGTGTGTGTGTGTGTAACTTGTACATGGGCGTAGTGTGTATAGGGGTGTGGGGTGTAGTGTGTGTGTGTGTGTGTGTGTGTGTGTAACTTGTACATGGGCGTAGTGTGTATAGGTGTGTGGGGTGTAGTGTGTGTGTGTGTGTGTAACTTGTACATGGGCGTAGTGTGTATAGGGGTGTGGGGTGTAGTGTGTGTGTGTGTGTGTGTGTGTAACTTGTACATGGGCATAGTGTGTGTGTAACTTCTACATGGGTATAGGGGTGTAGTGTGGGTGTAGTGTGTATTGTGTGTGTAACTTGTACATGGGTGTAGTCTATAGGGGTGTAGTGTGTGTGTGTGTGTATATAGGGGTGTAGTGTGTGTGTATATAGGGGTGTGTGTGTGTGTGTGTATATAGGGGTGTAGTGTGTGTGTGTGTATATAGGGGTGTAGTGAGTGTGTGTATATAGGGGTGTAGTGTGTGTGTGTGTGTGTGTGTGTGTGTGTGTATATAGGGGTGTAGTGTGTGTGTGTATATAGGGGTGTAGTGTGTGTGTGTGTGTATATAGGGGTGTAGTGTGTGTGTATATAGGGGTGTAGTGTGTGTGTGTGTGTATATGGTTATAGTGTGTGTGTGTGTATATAGGGGTGTAGTGTGTGTGTATATAGGGGTGTAGTGTGGGTGTATGTGTATATAGGGGTGTAGTGTGTGTGTATATAGGGGTGTAGTGTGTGTGTGTGTGTGTGTGTGTGTGTTGTGTATATGAGGCAGCTCGGTCAGAGGTTGGGCTGCAGTGACCTTCTTCTACTTCTCTCTCGTGCAGCTCTCCGGCCGGAGTTCCAGAAAGTAGCCCACAGTTGTTTGGAAATTCCTGGAAAACGTCGTCTGCCTGTGGCATGGAGCATTGGCCGCCCCCCCTGGACCCGTGTGATGTTCACCTGCAGGCAGGTGGGTGGTTCTAGGCTGCATCGGGGGGTTCACGACTTAACCCCTTATCTCTAAGGCCCCATGCGCTCGACCGTATTTTTCATCCGTAATTACGGACCCATTCATTTCTACGGGCACCTTTCCATATTTTTCAGAATGGGTGTCCATTTTGTAGAAATGATCTGTAGAACATGTTCTATTCTTGTCCGTAATCACGGCTCGGACTCCCCATAGAAGTTTATAGGCGCCTCCATAAGTACGGGTGGCCGGGGATGTGCACCCATAGCCGCCTGTAATTACGGAAGCGTTGCTAGGCGACGCCAGGTTTGCAGATGTTGCACATTTGTGGTTTTCTTCTTTTTGGGGATCCGTATAAACAGATGCATTATGGATGCACTACCGACCGTATTTGCGGAAACCGTTCCGTCTATGCGGATATGTTGCGGATGACTACGGACAGTATTTACGGATGGATGAAATGATGGTCGTGTGCACGGCGCCTAACACTCGTGTCTACCCTGATTCCCTCATCAGCCTCTTACGCCGCGGAGAGTTGCAGCATCGTAAGCCGAGAGCTCTTCGCTCCTTGTCATCCTTACCTGAGTCCTGTGTCCTTCTATGAGCAGTGCAGGAGAGACACGTGTAAGTGCGGAGAAGCCTGCCTCTGCTCTGCCCTGGCGCACTATGCCCACCAATGCCGCCATTTTGGAATCATCATCAACTTCAGAGCCAGCATCCCGGGCTGTGGTATGTAATCTCTACTATGGTGGAGCGCTCTATAGGCTGGTCTAGTAAGAGGTGCAGGAATGGTGGCAGCCATGAACCCGTAATGTGGTTTGTAGGATATGTTGTGATGTCACCAGAAATAGTGCGACTTGAGTCACATGATGACATATTAATCATTTTACTGCATCGCCATCATGGTTGGAATTTTATGTAGAGGAGCACAAGTTCCACAGATGACCCGGGATCCCCAACCAAGACGTAATCCCAGATGTGAGTCCCACTGTTCAGCTCTGTCCACACTGACGGATCCTGTAGCTGTTGGTGGAGGCGGAGGAGCGCTGTAAGGCCGTGTGATAATTGGTGGAGCCGGAGGAGCGCTGTAAGGCCGTGTGATGAGCTGATGTTGGTGGAGGCGGGGGAGCGCTGTAAGGCCGTGTGATGAGCTGATGTTGGTGGAGGCGGAGGAGCGCTGTAAGGCCGTGTGATCAGTGGTGGAGGCGGAGGAGCGCTGTAAGGCCGTGTGATGAGCTGATGTTGGTGGAGCCGGAGGAGCGCTGTAAGGCCGTGTGATTAGCTGATGTTGGTGGAGGCGGAGGAGCGCTGTAAGGCCGTGTGATGAGCTGATGTTGGTGGAGGCGGAGGAGCGCTGTAAGGCCATGTGATTAGCTGATGTTGGTGGAGGCGGAGGAGCGCTGTAAGGCCGTGTGATGAGCTGATGTTGGTGGAGGCGGAGGAGCGCTGTAAGGCCGTGTGATGAGCTGATGTTGGTGGAGCTGGAGGAGCACTGTAAGGCCGTGTGAGTTGGTGGAGGCGGAGGAGCGCTGTAAGGCCGTGTGATGAGCTGGTGTTGGTGGAGCCGGAGGAGCGCTGTAAGGCCGTGTGATGAGCTGATGTTGGTGGAGCCGGAGGAGCGCTGTAAGGCCGTGGGATGAGCTGATGTTGGTGGAGGCGGAGGAGCGCTGTAAGGCCGTGTGATGAGCTGATGTTGGTGGAGGCGGAGGAGCGCTGTAAGGCCATGTGATTAGCTGATGTTGGTGGAGGCGGAGGAGCGCTGTAAGGCCGTGTGATGAGCTGATGTTGGTGGAGGCGGAGGAGCGCTGTAAGGCCGTGTGATGAGCTGATGTTGGTGGAGCTGGAGGAGCACTGTAAGGCCGTGTGAGTTTGTGGAGGCGGAGGAGCGCTGTAAGGCCGTGTGATGAGCTGGTGTTGGTGGAGCCGGAGGAGCGCTGTAAGGCCGTGTGATGAGCTGATGTTGGTGGAGCCGGAGGAGCGCTGTAAGGCCGTGGGATGAGCTGATGTTGGTGGAGGCGGAGGAGCGCTGTAAGGCCGTGTGATGAGCCAATGTTGGTGGAGGCGGAGGAGCGTTGTAAGGCCGTGTGATGAGCTGATGTTGGTGGAGCCGGAGGAGCGCTGTAAGGCCGTGGGATGAGCTGATGTTGGTGGAGGCGGAGGAGCGCTGTAAGGCCGTGTGATGAGCTGGTGTTGGTGGAGCCGGAGGAGCGCTGTAAGGCCGTGTGATTAGCTGATGTTGGTGGAGGCGGAGGAGCGCTGTAAGGCCGTGTGATGAGCCAATGTTGGTGGAGGCGGAGGAGCGTTGTAAGGCCGTGTGATGAGCTGGTGTTGGTGGAGCCGGAGGAGCGCTGTAAGGCCGTGTGATGAGCTGGTGTTGGTGGAGCCGGAGGAGCGCTGTAAGGCCGTGTGATGAGCTGATGTTGGTGGAGCCGGAGATGCGCTGTAAGGCCGTGGGATGAGCTGATGTTGGTGGAGCCGGAGGAGCGCTGTAAGGCCGTGTGATGAGCTGATGTTGGTGGAGCCGGAGGAGCGCTGTAAGGCCGTGTGATGAGCTGATGTTGGTGGAGGCGGAGGAGCGCTGTAAGGCCGTGTGATTAGCTGATGTTGGTGGAGACGGAGGAGCGCTGTAAGGCCGTGTGATGAGCCAATGTTGGTGGAGGCGGAGGAGCGTTGTAAGGCCGTGTGATGAGCTGATGTTGGTGGAGCCGGAGGAGCGCTGTAAGGCCGTGTGATTAGCTGATGTTGGTGGAGGCGGAGGAGCGCTGTAAGGCCGTGTGATTAGCTGATGTTGGTGGAGGCGGAGGAGCGCTGTAAGGCCGTGTGATGAGCTGATGTTGGTGGAGGCGGAGGAGCGCTGTAAGGCCGTGTGATGAGCTGATGTTGGTGGAGGCGGAGGAGCGCTGTAAGGCCGTGTGATGAGCTGATGTTGGTGGAGGCGGAGGAGCGCTGTAAGGCCGTGTGATGAGCTGATGTTGGTGGAGGCGGAGGAGCGCTGTAAGGCCGTGTGATGAGCTGATGTTGGTGGAGCCGGAGGAGCGCTGTAAGGCCGTGGGATGAGCTGATGTTGGTGGAGTCGGAGGAGCGCTGTAAGGCCGTGTGATGAGATGAAGCTCCTCCGTCCGGTGTTCACATCCTCTGTGTGCAGGCGCTTTAGATCAGAGGTTTCAGCGTGATCATTGGGTCCTGGCAGTCACATCCACTCATACTCACTTTACTCCTGCAGCTCAGACTTTGTCAGGAGTCCCTTGAAGTTTTTTCCTAGACACTGCCCCAGGGCCCATAGCCTGTTGTTACAAATATCACAAACCTTGTAGCATGAAGGAGTCGGGTTCAATGATGTTGTACATTCCATGGATTTCATTGGGAAGGGTCGTCACAGGGCAATGCTCGAAGTCCAGTTGCATGGAGCTGGTTAGAGGGAAGATGCCCGGTGCTCATATACATAAAGTCCAGGTCCAGTGATTTATACACTTCTAATATCTGTTTATTGTACATAGGAACCACCTTTAAACATTACAAGGCTTTACAGCAGCCACCTGACTCTTATCTCTGTATTCCCTGTTGTATCCAGCCTCATGTCTCTACCTGTCCGTGTGTCTCTGTCTTCAGATATTTCATGTCAAGGCTTAATGGTGTATAGCACTTGTGTAAGTCCGTGTGTCCGGACCTGTCGGTCGTTGTCCGCGCCGGATGCCTGTGATGAAGAGTGTGTGGAGGGCTGTGCGTGTCCTGAGAACAGGCATTACAACACTCAGCTCAGCAGATGTGTAGACAGGTATAGTGATCCTGATGTTTCTGTTAGAAGTCCCATATAAATGGCATATTTCTGATGTGCGTTTTCAATGGGACCATCACTGATCGTTGATTGTCATGCAGCAGTTCGCCTGATGATTGTAACGTCATGTGGGGGCTGCACCCCGGGACAGAACATTTAATGTTTGCAGATTCAGATGGTTTTTAATCTGCACATTATTGTGTTTCCAGGAACCAGTGTCCATGTTACTTCCAAGGAATCGATTATCATCCCGGAGAAAATGTAATCACCTCCCTCGGTAAATGGTAAGACCACCAGAGGACACGGACCGTTCTGTGGATATATGATAGATAAGAGGGGCTGCGCTCGTCCACATGGGGGTTCATCTGGCTTTTGTATTGTATTTTGTGTTTCTTCTTTATGATTGGAGATTCTGTGTCATTTATATCATTAATAACAATCCTAGTCACCCCCCCTGCACGGATATGTCACCACAGAACAACCAATCACATCTCCCCTCTTTTAGTCTAAGTGTGGTTGCTTGCTGCAGGCAGTTGCTCCAGTATTCCTTTGCTTTGGGTTTTCTACATGAGGACTAGTGTTCTCTGCATGTTATGTGCTACACAGTTAATGGCAGCCACTACACTACATGAGTGAGGAGGGTCAGAGCTCCGCAATAACATATGGGATCTCTCTTGGTTGTGTGTTGTAGTCTCATCCTCTATCACTGATGTCATATTAAGACATGTATGTTTGTTCTGTCATTTGCAGCCTCTGTACAGATGGAGTAATGAAGTGTGAAAGCAGCGAGACGGGTGAGATATTTATTCTACGTTACTCCCATCACCTGTGTTCAGGGACTCCACAGGCCTGACCCTGTGCTCGTCCCCGGCTCCATAACGGCCATTTACTTATGAGAGCTCATAGTCCTAAAAGAGGGTTCCCCCCTCATTCCTGTGCGTGTGTTTGTAGCTCGGTGTAACTATGATGTCATGTAGTTTGATATTTCATCACTAGAGAGCACAGTCCTCTTATCTTGTGTTGTTGCTACAGCCAGTTTAGCAGGGATGACCATGCTGGGTGACAGGTCAGATTTGTAATAGAGCAGAATTGCTGTACCGGGCTGCATAGTCGGCAATATTATTTTTGTTCCAGGGACACTTAGGGGGGGCTTACCTAGTGGGTGTGTCTTATGGGTGTGGTTTATCTGGTGGGTGTGGCTAATGGGGTGTAATTTTCTTCTGAGAATTCTGCATAAAAATAAACACAAAAAAATGTTTGCACTAGTTATGCTGACAACTACTATGGTGACCGGTGTGTCTCTGGTTATCCGGTTGTTTAGAGGCAGGTGATGTCTCACTTTATCACTAGGGCTAGGCGATATTGGATAACCACTACTGGCAGTGTAAAAACCAGCGTAGATAGTGCCACACTCGGCGCCCCTTGTAGATAGTACCACACTCGGCACCCCTTGTAGATAGTGCCACACTCGGCACCCCTTGTAGATAGTGCCACACTCGGCACCCCTTGTAGATAGTGCCACACTCGGCGCCCCTTGTAGATAGTGCCACACTCAGCGCCCCTTGTAGATAGTGCCACACTCAGCGCCCCTTGTAGATAGTGCCACACTCAGCGCCCCTTGTAGATAGTGCCACACTCGGCGCCCCTTGTAGATAGTGCCACACTCAGCGCCCCTTGTAGATAGTGCCACACTCAGCGCCCCTTGTAGATAGTGCCACACTCAGCGCCCCTTGTAGATAGTGCCACACTCAGCGCCCCTTGTAGATAGTGCCACACTCAGCGCCCCTTGTAGATAGTGCCACACTCAGCGCCCCTTGTAGATAGTGCCACACTCAGCGCCCCACACACTGCTCCCTGTATATATTACCACACACACTGCTCCCTGTATATATTACCACACACACTGCTCCCTGTATATATTACCACACACACTGCTCCCTGTATATATTACCACACACGCTGCCCCCTGTATATATTACCACACACACTGCCCCCTGTATATATTACCACACACACTGCTCCCTGTATATATTACCACACACGCTGCCCCCTGTATATATTACCACACACACTGCTCCCTGTATATATTACCACACACTGCCCCCTGTATTTATTACCACACACACTGCTCCCTGTATATATTACCACACACACTGCTCCCTGTATATATTACCACACACGCTGCTCCCTGTATATATTACCACACACACTGCCCCCTGTATATATTACCACACACACTGCTCCCTGTATATATTACCACACACACTGCTCCCTGTATATATTACCACACACACTGCTCCCTGTATATATTACCACACACACTGCTCCCTGTATATATTACCACACACGCTGCTCCCTGTATATATTACCACACACACTGCTCCCTGTATATATTACCACACACACTGCTCCCTGTATATATTACCACACACACTGCCCCCTGTATATATTACCACACACACTGCCCCCTGTATATATTACCACACACGCTGCCCCCTGTATATATTACCACACACACTGCCCCTGTATATATTACCACACACACTGCCCCCTGTATATATTACCACACACACTGCTCCCTGTATATATTACCACACACACTGCTCCCTGTATATATTACCACACACACTGCTCCCTGTATATATTACCACACACACTGCTCCCTGTATATATTACCACACACACTGCCCCCTGTATATATTACCACACACACTGCCCCCTGTATATATTACCACACACACTGCTCCCTGTATATATTACCACACACACTGCTCCCTGTATATATTACCACACACGCTGCTCCCTGTATATATTACCACACACGCTGCTCCCTGTATATATTACCACACACACTGCTCCCTGTATATATTACCACACACACTGCCCCCTGTATATATTACCACACACACTGCTCCCTGTATATATTACCACACACACTGCTCCCTGTATATATCACCACACACACTGCCCCCTGTATATATTACCACACACACTGCCCCCTGTATATATTACCACACACACTGCTCCCTGTATATATTACCACACACACTGACCCCTGTATATATTACCACACACACACTGCTCCCTGTATATATTACCACACACACTGCCCCCTGTATATATTACCACACACACTGCTCCCTGTATATATTACCACACACACTGCCCCCTGTATATATTACCCCACACACTGCCCCCTGTATATATTACCACACACACTGCTCCCTGTATATATTACCACACACACTGCTCCCTGTATATATTACCACACACACTGACCCCTGTATATATTACCACACACACACTGCTCCCTGTATATATTACCACACACACTGCCCCCTGTATATATTACCACACACACTGCTCCCTGTATATATTACCACACACACTGCCCCCTGTATATATTACCACACACACTGACCCCTGTATATATTACCACACACACTGCCCCCTGTATATATTACCACACAGACTGCCCCCTGTATATATTACCACACACGCTGCTCCCTGTATATATTACCACACACACTGCCCCCTGTATATATTACCACACACGCTGCTCCCTGTATATATTACCACACACACTGCCCCCTGTATATATTACCACACACGCTGCTCCCTGTAGATATTACCACACACACTGCCCCCTGTATATATTACCACACACACTGCCCCCTGTATATATTACCACACACGCTGCTCCCTGTATATATTACCACACACACTGCCCCCTGTATATATTACCACACACACTGCCCCCTGTATATATTACCACACACGCTGCCCCCTGTATATATTACCACACACGCTGCCCCCTGTACATATTACCACACACGCTGCCCCCTGTATATATTACCACACACGCTGCTCCCTGTATATATTACCACACACACTGCTCCCTGTATATATTACCACACACACTGCCCCCTGTATATATTACCACACACACTGCTCCCTGTATATATTACCACACACACTGCTCCCTGTATATATTACCACACACTGCCCCCTGTATATATTACCACACACACTGCTCCCTGTATATATTACCACACACACTGCCCCCTGTATATATTACCACACACGCTGCCCCCTGTATATATTACCACACACACTGCTCCCTGTATATATTACCACACACACTGCCCCCTGTATATATTACCACACACACTGCTCCCTGTATATATTACCACACACTGCCCCCTGTATATATTACCACACACACTGCTCCCTATATATATTACCACACACACTGCTCCCTGTATATATTACCACACACACTGCTCCCTGTATATATTACCACACACACTGCCCCCTGTATATATTACCACACACACTGCTCCCTGTATATATTACCACACACTGCCCCCTGTATATATTACCACACACACTGCCCCCTGTATATATTACCACACACACTGCTCCCTGTATATATTACCACACACTGCCCCCTGTATATATTACCACACACTGCTCCCTGTATATATTACCACACACACTGCCCCCTGTATATATTACCACACACGCTGCCCCCTGTATATATTACCACACACGCTGCTCCCTGTATATATTACCACACACGCTGCTCCCTGTATATATTACCACACACACTGCTCCCTGTATATATTACCACACACGCTGCTCCCTGTATATATTACCACACACACTGCCCCCTGTATATATTACCACACACACTGCTCCCTGTATATATTACCACACACACTGCCCCCTGTATATATTACCACACACACTGCCCCCTGTATATATTACCACACACACTGCTCCCTGTATATATTACCACACACACTGCCCCCTGTATATATTACCACACACACTGCTCCCTGTATATATTACCACACACACTGCCCCCTGTATATATTACCACACACGCGCTGCTCCCTGTATATATTACCACACACGCTGCCCCCTGTATATATTACCACACACACTGCCCCCTGTATATATTACCACACACACTGCCCCCTGTATATATTACCACACACACTGCTCCCTGTATATATTACCACACACACTGCCCCTGTATATATTACCACACACACTGCCCCTGTATATATTACCACACACACTGCCCCCTGTATATATTACCACACACACTGCCCCCTGTATATATTACCACACACACTGCCCCCTGTATATATTACCTCACACGCTGCTCCCTGTATATATTACCACACACGCTGCCCCCTGTATATATTACCACACACGCTGCTCCCTGTATATATTACCACACACACTGCTCCCTGTAGATATTACCACACACACTGCTCCCTGTATATATTACCACACACACTGCCCCCTGTATATATTACCACACACACTGCCCCCTGTATATATTACCACACACACTGCTCCCTGTATATATTACCACACACTGCTCCCTGTATATATTACCACACACACTGCCCCCTGTATATATTACCACACACACTGCTCCCTGTATATATTACCACACACACTGCTCCCTGTATATATCACCACACACACTGCCCCCTGTATATATTACCACACACACTGCTCCCTGTATATATTACCACACACGCTGCTCCCTGTATATATTACCACACACGCTGCTCCCTGTATATATTACCACACACTGCTCCCTGTATATATTACCACACACACTGCCCCCTGTATATATTACCCCACACGCTGCTCCCTGTATATATTACCACACACTGCCCCCTGTATATATTACCACACACACTGCCCCCTGTATATATTACCACACACACTGCTCCCTGTATATATTACCACACACACTGCTCCCTGTATATATTACCACACACACTGCTCCCTGTATATATTACCACACACACTGCTCCCTGTATATATTACCACACACACTGCCCCCTGTATATATTACCACACACACTGCCCCCTGTATATATTACCACACACACTGCCCCCTGTATATATTACCACACACGCTGCTCCCTGTATATATTACCACACACACTGCCCCCTGTATATATTAACACACACGCTGCCCCCTGTATATATTACCACACACACTGCCCCCTGTATATATTACCACACACACTGCTCCCTGTATATATTACCACACACTGCCCCCTGTATATATTACCACACACACTGCCCCCTGTATATATTACCTCACACGCTGCTCCCTGTATATATTACCACACACGCTGCCCCCTGTATATATTACCACACACGCTGCTCCCTGTATATATTACCACACACACTGCTCCCTGTATATATTACCACACACACTGCTCCCTGTATATATTACCACACACACTGCTCCCTGTATATATTACCACACACTGCCCCCTGTATATATTACCACACACGCTGCTCCCTGTATATATTACCACACACACTGCTCCCTGTATATATTACCACACACACTGCTCCCTATATATATTACCACACACGCTGCTCCCTGTATATATTACCACACACACTGCCCCCTGTATATATTACCACACACACTGCCCCCTGTATATATTACCACACACACTGCTCCCTGTATATATTACCACACACACTGCCCCCTGTATATATTACCACACACACTGCCCCCTGTATATATTACCACACACACTGCCCCCTGTATATATTACCACACACACTGCCCCCTGTATATATTACCACACACACTGCCCCCTGTATATATTACCACACACACTGCTCCCTGTATATATTACCACACACACTGCCCCCTGTATATATTACCACACACACTGCCCCCTGTATATATTACCACACACACTGCTCCCTATATATATTACCACACAGACTGCCCCCTGTATATATTACCACACACACTGCCCCCTGTATATATTACCACACACACTGCCCCCTGTATATATTACCACACACACTGCTCCCTGTATATATTACCACACACTGCCCCCTGTATATATTACCACACACACTGCTCCCTATATATATTACCACACAGACTGCCCCCTGTATATATTACCACACACACTGCCCCCTGTATATATTACCACACACGCTGCCCCCTGTATATATTACCACACACACTGCCCCCTGTATATATTACCACACACACTGCCCCCTGTATATATTACCACACACACTGCCCCCTGTATATATTACCACACACACTGCCCCCTGTAGATATTACCACACACACTGCTCCCTGTATATATTACCACACACACTGCCCCCTGTATATATTACCACACACACTGCTCCCTGTATATATTACCACACACTGCTCCCTGTATATATTACCACACACTGCTCCCTGTATATATTACCACACACACTGCTCCCTGTATATATTACCACACACGCTGCCCCCTGTATATATTACCACACACACTGCTCCCTGTATATATTACCACACACACTGCTCCCAGTATATATTACACCACACACACTGCCCCCTGTATATATTACCACACACACTGCTCCCTGTATATATTACCACACACACTGCCCCCTGTATATATTACCACACACGCTGCCCCCTGTATATATTACCACACACACTGCTCCCAGTATATATTACACCACACACACTGCCCCCTGTATATATTACCACACACACTGCTCCCAGTATATATTACACCACACACACTGCTCCCTGTATATATTACCACACACGCTGCTCCCTGTATATATTACCACACACACTGCCCCCTGTATATATTACCACACACGCTGCTCCCTGTATATATTACCACACACGCTGCTCCCTGTATATATTACCACACACACTGCTCCCTGTATATATTACCACACACACTGCTCCCTGTATATATTACCACACACACTGCCCCCTGTATATATTACCACACACACTGCCCCCTGTATATATTACCACACACGCTGCTCCCTGTATATATTACCACACACTGCCCCCTGTATATATTACCCCACACACTGCCCCCTGTATATATTACCACACACACTGCTCCCTGTATATATTACCACACACTGCCCCCTGTATATATTACCACACACACTGCTCCCTGTATATATTACCACACACGCTGCCCCCTGTATATATTACCACACACACTGCTCCCTGTATATATTACCACACACGCTGCTCCCTGTATATATTACCACACACGCTGCTCCCTGTATATATTACCACACACGCTGCTCCCTGTATATATTACCACACACACTGCCCCCTGTATATATTACCACACACACTGCCCCCTGTATATATTACCACACACACTGCCCCCTGTATATATTACCACACACACTGCTCCCTATATATATTACCACACACACTGCCCCTGTATATATTACCACACACACTGCTCCCTATATATATTACCACACACACTGCCCCTGTATATATTACCACACACGCTGCCCCCTGTATATATTACCACACACACTGCTCCCTGTATATATTACCACACACACTGCCCCCTGTATATATTACCACACACTGCTCCCTGTATATATTACCACACACACACTGCTCCCTGTATATATTACCACACACACTGCCCCCTGTATATATTACCACACACGCTGCCCCCTGTATATATTACCACACACACTGCTCCCTGTATATATTACCACACACACTGCCCCCTGTATATATTACCACACACGCTGCTCCCTGTATATATTACCACACACACTGCCCCCTGTATATATTACCACACACACTGCCCCCTGTATATATTACCCCACACACTGCTCCCTGTATATATTACCACACACACTGCCCCCTGTATATATTACCACACACACTGCCCCCTGTATATATTACCACACACGCTGCCCCCTGTATATATTACCACACACGCTGCTCCCTGTATATATTACCACACACGCTGCTCCCTGTATATATTACCACACACGCTGCTCCCTGTATATATTACCACAAGCTGCTCCCTGTATATATTACCACACACACTGCTCCCTGTATATATTACCACACACACTGCCCCCTGTATATATTACCACACACACTGCCCCCTGTATATATTACCACACACACTGCCCCCTGTATATATTACCACACACACTGCTCCCTGTATATATTACCACACACACTGCCCCCTGTATATATTACCACACACACTGCCCCCTGTATATATTACCACACACGCTGCCCCCTGTATATATTACCACACACGCTGCCCCCTGTATATATTACCACACACGCTGCTCCCTGTATATATTACCACACACACTGCTCCCTGTATATATTACCACACACACTGCCCCCTGTATATATTACCACACACGCTGCCCCCTGTATATATTACCACACACGCTGCTCCCTGTATATATTACCACACACACTGCTCCCTGTATATATTACCACACACGCTGCTCCCTGTATATATTACCACACACACTGCCCCCTGTATATATTACCACACACGCTGCCCCCTGTATATATTACCACACACGCTGCTCCCTGTATATATTACCACACACACTGCTCCCTGTATATATTACCACACACACTGCCCCCTGTATATATTACCACACACGCTGCTCCCTGTATATATTACCACACACACTGCTCCCTGTATATATTACCACACACGCTGCTCCCTGTATATATTACCACAAGCTGCTCCCTGTATATATTACCACACACTGCCCCCTGTATATATTACCACACACACTGCCCCCTGTATATATTACCACACACACTGCTCCCTGTATATATTACCACACACACTGCCCCCTGTATATATTACCACACACACTGCCCCCTGTATATATTACCACACACACTGCCCCCTGTATATATTACCACACACGCTGCTCCCTGTATATATTACCACACACACTGCTCCCTGTATATATTACCACACACGCTGCTCCCTGTATATATTACCACAAGCTGCTCCCTGTATATATTACCACACACACTGCTCCCTGTATATATTACCACACACACTGCTCCCTGTATATATTACCACACACGCTGCTCCCTGTATATATTACCACACACGCTGCTCCCTGTATATATTACCACACACACTGCCCCCTGTATATATTACCACACACACTGCTCCCTGTATATATTACCACACACACACTGCCCCCTGTATATATTACCACACACGCTGCTCCCTGTATAGATTACCACACACTGCCCCCTGTATATATTACCACACACGCTGCTCCCTGTATATATCACCACACACACTGCTCCCTGTATATATTACCACACACACTGCCCCCTGTATATATTACCACACACACTGCCCCCTGTATATATTACCACACATGCTGCTCCCTGTATATATTACCACACACGCTGCTCCCTGTATATATTACCACACACGCTGCCCCCTGTATATATTACCACACACGCTGCTCCCTGTATATATTACCACACACACTGCCCCCTGTATATATTACCACACACACTGCTCCCTGTATATATTACCACACACACTGCTCCCTGTATATATTACCACACACACTGCCCCCTGTATATATTACCACACACACTGCTCCCTGTATATATTACCACACACACTGCTCCCTGTATATATTACCACACACACTGCTCCCTGTATATATTACCACACACGCTGCCCCCTGTATATATTACCACACACACTGCCCCCTGTATATATTACCACACACACTGCTCCCTGTATATATTACCACACACACTGCTCCCTGTATATATTACCACACACACTGCTCCCTGTATATATTACCACACACACTGCCCCCTGTATATATTACCACACACACTGCTCCCTGTATATATTACCACACACGCTGCTCCCTGTATATATTACCACACACACTGCCCCCTGTATATATTACCACACACACTGCCCCCTGTATATATTACCACACACACTGCCCCCTGTATATATTACCACACACACTGCTCCCTGTATATATTACCACACACACTGCTCCCTGTATATATTACCACACACGCTGCTCCCTGTATATATTACCACACACGCTGCTCCCTGTATATATTACCACACACACTGCTCCCTGTATATATTACCACACACACTGCTCCCTGTATATATTACCACACACACTGCCCCCTGTATATATTACCACACACACTGCCCCCTGTATATATTACCACACATGCTGCTCCCTGTATATATTACCACACACGCTGCTCCCTGTATATATTACCACACACGCTGCCCCCTGTATATATTACCACACACGCTGCTCCCTGTATATATTACCACACACACTGCCCCCTGTATATATTACCACACACACTGCTCCCTGTATATATTACCACACACACTGCTCCCTGTATATATTACCACACACACTGCCCCCTGTATATATTACCACACACACTGCTCCCTGTATATATTACCACACACACTGCTCCCTGTATATATTACCACACACACTGCTCCCTGTATATATTACCACACACGCTGCCCCCTGTATATATTACCACACACACTGCCCCCTGTATATATTACCACACACACTGCCCCCTGTATATATTACCACACACACTGCTCCCTGTATATATTACCACACACGCTGCTCCCTGTATATATTACCACACACGCTGCTCCCTGTATATATTACCACACACACTGCCCCCTGTATATATTACCACACACACTGCCCCCTGTATATATTACCACACACACTGCTCCCTGTATATATTACCACACACACTGCTCCCTGTATATATTACCACACACACTGCTCCCTGTATATATTACCACACACACTGCCCCCTGTATATATTACCACACACACTGCCCCCTGTATATATTACCACACACACTGCTCCCTGTATATATTACCACACACACTGCCCCCTGTATATATTACCACACACACTGCTCCCTGTATATATTACCACACACGCTGCCCCCTGTAGATTGTGTTACACACTGCTCCCTGTACACAGCCCGTTTTTAGATGGTGCCACACACTCCCCCTTTATAGATATTGCCAGGGTACCACCCAAACTAATAAAAACTCATACTCACCTAGCCTTGTAATTCCGAAGAACGGAGCTCCGCAGTCCTGCAGCTTATGAGGCGCTGAGACGGGATCCTTGTGTAGCCGGCAGGACCCGGTGACATCATCGTGCTGGCATGCGGGGGGATTCTGTCCCTTCATCCTCTAGGCTGCAGGTCTAACGTGGCCTAGTGAATGGCTGAGCAGGGAGCAGATTGTTTCCTGCTCTGTCATAGTATGCACTTGTATCTGGATCCCGAGGACAGAGATACAATTAAATATGGCAGTCTCCAGTTGCCGGGACAAAATCCAGGACAGTCATTTGCCGGGATTGTCTATGTAAATTGGGGACTGTTGGAAGCTATTCAGACTGTGCTGCTGCCATTGCATGGCCACGCTCTGTTCGTGACTCTGGGCCTCGGCCTGCAGCTCAGAACTTCCGCGGTTCATATCTTTCTGATGCTGAAATTATAAGGTTCGCGCTACCAGACAAAAAAGTCAGAGGAGGAGGAACCCCCAAGTCTATGGCTGACGAGAGCCCCAATAGAAAAGGGCATTATGTAAAAAAAATAGACGAAGTATCGGAGTAACTTATTCTAGCGCAGGGAACCGCTCCCGCAGCCACTAGTGGAGCGTGTGTTGTGTCCCGGCGCTCCTGTACAGCGGTTTATGTCTGACGTCACCCGCTCCGGCACAGTCACCGCCGTCATAGATGTCACATGAGCGCAGGGTCATTTGCAATTGACCCATCTTTAAAGTGTCGCATAAAGAACATAAATGTAATAATTGCAGCATTTTTCTCTGAAATGACCATCGTACATTGTGCAGATAATGAATTGTCCCTCCAGTCCAGGGGTGTCCGGCAGGTCAGATCTACCACAACTGCAGCAGCCCCGAGGTGGAAAGTGAACTGAGCCGGGAGAGGACATGTGAAAACCAACTGCTCCACGTCCCCGCGTCCTCCAACCTGCCCTGTGTGTCCGGCTGTGTCTGCCCCCACGGGTAAGTGTCCTGGACTGATGACTGTGTCTGCCCCCAGGGGTAAGTGTCCTGGACTGATGACTGTGACTGCCCCCAGGGGTAAGTGTCCTGGACTGATGACTGTGACTGCCCCCAGGGGTAAGTGTCCTGGACTGATGACTGTGACTGCCCCCAGGGGTAAGTGTCCTGGACTGATGACTGTGTCTGCCCCCAGGGGTAAGTGTCCTGGACTGATGACTGTGACTGCCCCCAGGGGTAAGTGTCCTGGACTGATGACTGTGACTGCCCCCAGGGGTAAGTGTCCTGGACTGATGACTGTGTGTAAGCAGACACATGACAGGGTCAGACAATCTCCTCTCCATTCATAGCGGAGCCGCAGCCGTCACGCAGTCAATGAGCAGCTGCTACCTGTAAGCCTGTGCCATCCGATCCCTGCCAAGGTCTAAAAAGTCACCTGCCACTTCACGGCGACCGCTTTAAAAGTGGGTCCCTACCCTATCGGTTACAGCACCGCATGGCGGCCCCCGCAGCACCGCTCCTGCAGAGGGAGCAACCGAATTTTAATTGAGGAATGACCTCATAAGTGTTTCCGCTCTGCCTTGTGCTCTCAGTTGGCCACTAGGGGCGCATGGAAAGTTGGGCTCATTCCATCTTTTCACACGTTGTGGTGCTGTGGGGGTGGCGTCTGTTGCTGTAGTGCTGCACTTGTGGGGTAACGTGGCCCAGAGCCAAGAAGGCTTGACACGGTCTGATAGCATGGGTGCTTTTGGGCCCCTGGGTTGCTCACTCTGCAGGAGCGGTGCTGCGGGGGCCGCCATGCGGTGCTGTAACCGATAGAGTAGGGACCCACTTTGAAAGTGGTCGCCGTGAAGTGGCAGGTGACTTATACAGTGTAATCAAAATGTTAACAAAGACCCTCATGTTCATGTTTATAAATTATGTCTGGCGGCTCCGATCAATGTATATATTGTGGACTGTGCGCCCCGTGTGTAATTTCTCACAATGCTGATATTGTGAATAGATAAGAATTCAATAAATGGTTAAAAAAAAATACTAGAATAACTTCAGATCTCATCTTGGGGGTGATCTAGGTGATTTATAACAGTTCAACTTTGTCATGGAAAAAATATTTTAAGATCTGTATTTATGAGCCTGGAGAGGATCGGGCCGCTCTATGTATCTGGAGGGGATCAGGCCGCTCTATGTATCTGGAGGGGATCGGGCTGGTCTATGTATCTGGAGGGGATCGGGCCGCTCTATGTATCTGGAGAGGATCAGGCCGCTCTATGTATCTGGAGAGGATCAGGCCGCTCTATGTATCTGGAGGGGATCAGGCCGCTCTATGTATCTGGAGAGGATCAGGCCGCTCTATGTATCTGGAGAGGATCAGGCCGCTCTATGTATCTGGAGAGGATCAGGCCGCTCTATGTATCTGGAGAGGATCAGGCCGCTCTATGTATCTGGAGAGGATCAGGCCGCTCTATGTATCTGGAGAGGATCGGGCCACTCTATGTATCTGGAGGGGATCGGGCCGCTCTATGTATCTGGAGGGGATCAGGCCGCTCTATGTATCTGGAGAGGATCAGGCCGCTCTATGTATCTGGAGGGGATCAGGCCGCTCTATGTATCTGGAGAGGATCAGGCCGCTCTATGTATCTGGAGGGGATCAGGCCGCTCTATGTATCTGGAGAGGATCGGGCCGCTCTATGTATCTGGAGAGGATCGGGCCGCTCTATGTATCTGGAGAGGATCGGGCCGCTCTATGTATCTGGAGGGGATCAGGCCGCTCTATGTATCTGGAGGGGATCGGGCTGGTCTATGTATCTGGAGGGGATCGGGCCGCTCTATGTATCTGGAG
Organism: Rhinoderma darwinii; assembly: GCF_050947455.1. Classification (NCBI taxonomy): domain Eukaryota; kingdom Metazoa; phylum Chordata; class Amphibia; order Anura; family Rhinodermatidae; genus Rhinoderma; species Rhinoderma darwinii. The sequence continues at coordinate 77,963,480 of NC_134695.1, forward strand.
AGGATCAGGCCGCTCTATGTATCTGGAGAGGATCAGGCCGCTCTATGTATCTGGAGAGGATCAGGCCGCTCTATGTATCTGGAGAGGATCAGGCCGCTCTATGTATCTGGAGAGGATCGGGCCACTCTATGTATCTGGAGAGGATCGGGCCACTCTATGTATATGGAGGGGATCGGGCCGCTCTATGTATCTGGAGGGGATCAGGCCGCTCTATGTATCTGGAGGGGATCGGGCCGCTCTATGTATCTGGAGGGGATCGGGCCGCTCTATGTATCTGGAGAGGATCGGGCCGCTCTATGTATCTGGAGAGGATCGGGCCGCTCTATGTATCTGGAGGGGATCGGGACGCTCTATGTATCTGGAGAGGATCAGGCCGCTCTATGTATCTGGAGAGGATCAGGCCGCTCTATGTATCTGGAGGGGATCAGGCCGCTCTATGTATCTGGAGAGGATCGGGCCGCTCTATGTATCTGGAGAGGATCGGGCCGCTCTATGTATCTGGAGGGGATCGGGACGCTCTATGTATCTGGAGAGGATCAGGCCGCTCTATGTATCTGGAGAGGATCGGGCCGCTCTATGTATCTGGAGAGGATCAGGCCGCTCTATGTATCTGGAGGGGATCAGGCCGCTCTATGTATCTGGAGGGGATCAGGCCGCTCTATGTATCTGGAGGGGATCAGGCCGCTCTATGTATCTGGAGGGGATCAGGCTGCTCTATGTATCTGGAGAGGATCGGGCCGCTCTATGTATCTGGAGAGGATCGGGCCGCTCTATGTATCTGGAGAGGATCGGGCGCTCTATGTATCTGGAGAGGATCGGGCCGCTCTATGTATCTGGAGGGGATCGGGCCGCTCTATGTATCTGGAGAGGATCAGGCCGCTCTATGTATCTGGAGAGGATCAGGCCGCTCTATGTATCTGGAGAGGATCAGGCCGCTCTATGTATCTGGAGAGGATCAGGCCGCTCTATGTATCTGGAGGGGATCAGGCCGCTCTATGTATCTGGAGAGGATCAGGCCGCTCTATGTATCTGGAGGGGATCAGGCCGCTCTATGTATCTGGAGAGGATCGGGCCGCTCTATGTATCTGGAGAGGATCGGGCCGCTCTATGTATCTGGAGAGGATCAGGCCGCTCTATGTATCTGGAGGGGATCAGGCCGCTCTATGTATCTGGAGGGGATCGGGCTGGTCTATGTATCTGGAGGGGATCGGGCCGCTCTATGTATCTGGAGAGGATCAGGCCGCTCTATGTATCTGGAGAGGATCAGGCCGCTCTATGTATCTGGAGAGGATCAGGCCGCTCTATGTATCTGGAGAGGATCAGGCCGCTCTATGTATCTGGAGAGGATCGGGCCACTCTATGTATCTGGAGAGGATCGGGCCACTCTATGTATATGGAGGGGATCGGGCCGCTCTATGTATCTGGAGGGGATCAGGCCGCTCTATGTATCTGGAGGGGATCGGGCCGCTCTATGTATCTGGAGAGGATCGGGCCGCTCTATGTATCTGGAGAGGATCGGGCCGCTCTATGTATCTGGAGAGGATCGGGCCGCTCTATGTATCTGGAGGGGATCGGGACGCTCTATGTATCTGGAGAGGATCAGGCCGCTCTATGTATCTGGAGAGGATCAGGCCGCTCTATGTATCTGGAGAGGATCAGGCCGCTCTATGTATCTGGAGGGGATCAGGCCGCTCTATGTATCTGGAGAGGATCAGGCCGCTCTATGTATCTGGAGGGAATCAGGCCGCTCTATGTATCTGGAGAGGATCAGGCCGCTCTATGTATCTGGAGGGGATCAGGCCGCTCTATGTATCTGGAGAGGATCGGGCCGCTCTATGTATCTGGAGAGGATCGGGCCGCTCTATGTATCTGGAGGGGATCGGGCCGCTCTATGTATCTGGAGGGGATCGGGCCGCTCTATGTATCTGGAGGGGATCAGGCCGCTCTATGTATCTGGAGAGGATCAGGCCGCTCTATGTATCTGGAGGGGATCAGGCCGCTCTATGTATCTGGAGAGGATCAGGCCGCTCTATGTATCTGGAGGGGATCAGGCCGCTCTATGTATCTGGAGAGGATCAGGCCGCTCTATGTATCTGGAGGGGATCAGGCCGCTCTATGTATCTGGAGAGGATCGGGCCGCTCTATGTATCTGGAGAGGATCGGGCCGCTCTATGTATCTGGAGGGGATCGGGCCGCTCTATGTATCTGGAGGGGATCGGGCCGCTCTATGTATCTGGAGGGGATCAGGCCGCTCTATGTATCTGGAGAGGATCGGGCCGCTCTATGTATCTGGAGAGGATCAGGCCGCTCTATGTATCTGGAGGGGATCAGGCCGCTCTATGTATCTGGAGAGGATCGGGCCGCTCTATGTATCTGGAGATGATCGGGCCGCTCTATGTATCTGGAGGGGATCAGGCCGCTCTATGTATCTGGAGAGGATCAGGCTGCTCTATGTATCTGGAGGGGATCGGGCCGCTCTATGTATCTGGAGGGGATCGGGCCGCTCTATGTATCTGGAGAGGATCAGGCCGCTCTATGTATCTGGAGAGGATCGGGCCGCTCTATGTATCTGGAGAGGATCAGGCCGCTCTATGTATCTGGAGGGGATCAGGCCGCTCATTGGTTCCACTGTAATACAATGCAGATTTTCAGGAGAGTGGAAGAGATTCAAACAAATCTCATTCTCACGCAGTGGAAATAATCTGTCAAAAAAAGTTTCGATATTGACCTGCGGTGCAGTTTTTGACGCCGCAGAATGTCACTGATGCTTCGCAGTCGCTGCTCTTCAGTTGCAGATTTTTTCCCATTGAATTAAATGTGGGAAGACCTGCAGCAAAGTGCTGTGTGTTGCGACTTCTGCAGTGGAAACGCTGTGATTCTGCGGCAAATAAAAAAGTAAAATGTTTTTTTAAATGTAAATAAATAAAGCTGATACTTACCTGCTGCAGTAGTCCGAATGTTTCATCCCATGTGACTGCCGCAGCCAATCAAAGTCTGCAGTGGTCACATGGACTACAGTGCCATCCCAGGAGGCCGTGTTGCACTCAGAAGAGAGGGACATGCGTCGCCATGACTACGGGCAGGTAGTATAAACAATTACTTTTTTTTTTATTATTGCCGCGGGATTGCGGTTTATCGGAATTCCCTGCGGCTGCTGCCAGGGCGGATGCTCTGGGTAGTTTTACGTAGCATATTGGTCCTGGTTGGGAGTAGCGTGTCCCTGATGGTGGGGGCGCTGGTCCTGGTTGGGAGTAGCGTGTTCCTGATGGTGGGGGCGCTGGTCCTGGTTGGGAGTAGCGTGTCCCTGATGGTGGGGGCGCTGGTCCTGGTTGGGAGTAACGTGTCCCTGATGGTGGGGGGGCTGGTCCTGGTTGGGAGTAGCGTGTCCCTGATGGTGGGGGCGCTGGTCCTGGTTTGGAGTAGCGTGTCCCTGATGGTGGGGGCGCTGGTCCTGGTTGGGAGTAGCGTGTTCCTGATGGTGGGGGCGCTGGTCCTGGTTGGGAGTAGCGTGTCCCTGATGGTGGGGGCGCTGGTCCTGGTTGGGAGTAACGTGTCCCTGATGGTGGGGGGGCTGGTCCTGGTTGGGAGTAGCGTGTCCCTGATGGTGGGGGCGCTGGTCCTGGTTTGGAGTAGCGTGTCCCTGATGGTGGGGGCGCTGGTCCTGGTTGGGAGTAGCGTGTTCCTGATGGTGGGGGCGCTGGTCCTGGTTGGGAGTAGCGTGTCCCTGATGGTGGGGGCGCTGGTCCTGGTTGGGAGTAACGTGTCCCTGATGGTGGGGGGGCTGGTCCTGGTTGGGAGTAGCGTGTCCCTGATGGTGGGGGCGCTGGTCCTGGTTTGGAGTAGCGTGTCCCTGATGGTGGGGGCGCTGGGGACTCTCCTTTCTTCTTGTCGTGTCGCTCAATAAGCGGCTGGAGGATCAGATGACAGAACTGCTAAGAAGCTTAAGATTCCGGGGGGATCAGCACTTTCTAATTCCAGGTTTATAGATGAAGGTTTCATGTGAATTCCCGCAGCTGAGAATATTATAGTTGGTGCTTTGTGTCGGCGCTGCTGTAATCTTCCTGAAGTCTTCCTTGGGTTTATAAGAGGGACTTCTTCAGGGACTGTGGTCCTAGTAAGTCAATGTTCCCATGTGGTGGACTTGTAGCAGACGTGAGTGGGGTGGAGGTTCAGTCCTAGAAATATGACTGGGCTGTTTCTGAAAACCCTATAGAGATGTATGAACCGTCCTAGAAATCTGCTGTGTGTGAACATGAAGGAAGCGAGGACCCCCCTCCAACAAGCCGCATCCCGGGGGTCATTGTATTAGGACATGTTCACACCTTCTTCTCTGCTCAGACGCTGGCGTAGAAAGTGACGTCATTGTATCCGGCGGAGATTTCTCAGGTGGAACCTGCAGTCAGGAACGTTAATAAAGCAGCTGCGTTGTCCGTTCTCCGAGCGTTTTTTATACTGATGACCGATCCACAGGGTGGGTCATCAGTAAGTGATCGGTGGGAGTCTGACATCCGGACCCCGCGCCATGTAGCTGTGCCGGCGGCCTCCGGATGCTCTGCAGGGGTCGGTGACTGATCACAGTATGGCGGCCGGGTTACTGCAGCGCGGCCGCCATAGTGTGTACGGAGCCTACTACTTCCGGCACCGATCCTGCCTAATTTACAAGGGCAGCCGTAACAGCTGATCGCGCGGGGATCGGAGGTCAGACCCCACCGATCATATACTGGTGACCTACCCTGTTGATCGGCCATCTGTATGAAAAACAGCCCCGAGCCGCATGATAACCCTCTAACGTAGCAGTCGGCTAAGGGTGCTGCTCTGATACACGTGGGCCTTTGTGTATTAATTATTCACCATTTTCTAGATCTCATGCTTGCTGTCAGTGAATGGGAACATTCTTGTTTTATATTCAGGCCGTTCTATGTGGACTGGATACATTATATACTGTCACGGACACAGGGTGTGTGGACCCACTAGGCCGCTCCGCCGTAGCGGGGAGGCAGCTGACCAGGTCAGTCTATACGAAAGTCAATGGCAGAAAGTAACGCTTGGGTACCTGAAATAGTCTGGACGGTGGCTGTGGCTTCAGCACGGATGGAGGCAGGTCGCGCCAGACGTGGCGGGCAGTATCCGATTAAGCAGAAGACACTGGACGTGGCAGACGACACTACTCCAACGCAGGTAGGCACAGGAACTAGAACAATACAGAATACAGGAACGGGAAACACTAAGGGACCATTTGCGAGACAGACTGGGAAAACTAACAACGCTCAGGCGAGGACCAGAAGGCCTGGGGCCTTCTTATAGACCAGGAAATCAGGGCAGTTGATGATGATGACGAATAATTTGTGCGCGCGCTGGCCCTTTAAGGCTGTGCGCGAACGCGCGCACCTTACGGGACACAGCAGGACGGAGTGGAAGTGAGAGCTGGCGTCTCCTAGGAAGGAGACAGGGACCAGCGCTCACAGATCCATGGCTGCGGGCATCGGGGGGCGAGTAAACCCGGCGGCCATGGACGTTACATATACTCTGCTGTGAGCTGTTTTATGTTGATGGGCTGCTTAACCTTCAAATATAAACAAACATGTTCCCATTTACAAAAAGCAAGCAGAGATCTTGAAAATGGTACGGAATTGGAACCCAATGTTTAATAGGAACTTGCAGATCTTGTTATACACTGATTTAAGATTTATTTGCAGATGGGAAAATGTGTTTCTGCTGTTGTATGATCAGGATATGTATCTCGTGTACCGTCATGCATGCAGCAGAGCTGTGCGGGGATCACTGCGCGGCATCTGATGGAACATTCCTCCATATACACACTGCCCTCTGTAGATAGTGCCACTTGTAGATAGTGCCACCTGCTGTAGATAGTGCTACACACAGAACCCTTTTAGATAGTGCCACACCCCCCCTGTAGATGGTGCCACATCTCCCCCCGTGGATAGTGCCACATCTCTCCCCCCCCATGGGTAGTGCCACACACAGCCCCCCCCATAGATAGTGCCACACACAGCCCCCCCCATAGATAGTGCCACACACCCCCTCCCTGTACATAACCCTCTAGGAGTGGACTCCCCAGTCAGCGTGTTGCCAATGCTATGGCCAGGGATTCCGCTCCTGGAGGAGCCATGACGGCAGTGTAAAACACCCGGCATGGGCCCCCCAAGGGCAATGGGCCCCGGGTTCACCAGGTCCTGATGCCAGCCCTTCAGGGAAGCGTCACCGTAGGAGCGCCAGGTGAGTTTACAGGGGCCGGGAGTTCCAAAGGGAAATAGGAAACAAAATCAGCAACAGAATTTGCAGCGTTTGGTGCGGATTTCCTGTGGATTTCCTGTGGATTTCCTGTGGATTTTTGGTTGGATTCGCTGTGGAATTATCATGATTGATGATCTGTGGCTGAATGTAAACCTGGTGTTTGACTATTCCAATTCTTGACCTCATTGGCTGCTGGGTAACCTCTCACCTGATGGATGGGGCGGGGGGCACTCTCTTAGGTTCCGCTTTGGAGTTGTAGTAATATTGCAGGATTACAAGGAAAAAAATGTGAGCTCAGGATCCAGCCGTGTGGACAACGTAGATGTGAGAAGTTCTGTAACCCCAGGCCGGTCACCAGGATATTAGTGGAGGGTCCGGGATCTGCTCCCCCCACCCCATCGGTGTCTGCTGAGCCCAGTCCAGGATCCAGACAACAAAAAAGAACTGGTGTTTGATCTCTGCTCAATAACCTCCTGTATTATCCCCGGCCGCCGGGCTGAAGTCCCCGAACCCTCCAGGTTGGAATTTTCTAAAGACTAAATTAATGCTGATGAGTCTTCATTAAATGAACAGAAGAAGACGAGGAAATATCCGCAGCAGAGAAGAGACGGAGAGAAGAGACGGAGAGAAGAGACGGAGAGGAGAGGCGGGGAGGAGAGGCGGGGAGGAGAGGCGGGGAGGAGAGGCGGGGAGGAGAGGCGGGGAGGAGAGGCGGGGAGGGGAGGCGGGGAGGGGAGGCGGGGAGGGGAGGCGGGGAGGGGAGGCGGGGAGGGACGGAGACGGGGCGGAGAGGGGAGACGGGGAGGAGAGGCGGAGAGGCGGGGAGGAGAGGCGGGGAGGGGAGACAGAGGGGAGACGGGGAGTGGGGAGGAGAGGCGGGGAGGAGAGGCGGGGAGGAGAGGCGGGGAGGGGAGACGGGGAGGGGAGACGGAGAGACGGGGAGACGGGGCGGAGAGGGGAGACGGGGAGACGGGGCGGAGAGGGGAGACGGAGAGGGGAGACGGAGAGGGGAGACGGGGGGGCGGAGAGGGGAGACGGAGAGGGGAGACGGAGAGGAGAGGCGGAGAGGAGAGACTGAGACGGGGCGGAGAGGGGAGACTGAGACGGAGAGGGGAGACGGAGAGGGGAGACGGAGAGGGGAGACGGAGAGGGGAGGCGGAGAGGGGAGGCGGAGAGGGGAGGCGGAGAGGGGAGACGGAGAGGAGAGGCGGAGAGGGGAGACGGAGAGGAGAGGCGGAGAGGGGAGACGGAGAGGGGAGACGGAGAGGAGAGCCGGAGAGGAGAGGCGGAGAGGAGAGACTGAGACGGGGCGGAGAGGGGAGACTGAGAGGGGAGAGGAGAGGCGGAGAGGGGAGACGGAGAGGAGAGGCGGAGAGGGGAGACGGAGAGGAGAGGCGGAGAGGGGAGACGGAGAGGAGAGCCGGAGAGGAGAGGCGGAGAGGGGAGACTGAGGAGAGGCGGAGAGGGGAGACGGAGAGGAGAGGCGGAGAGGGGAGACGGAGAGGGGAGACGGAGAGGGGAGACGGAGAGGAGAGGCGGAGAGGGGAGACTGAGGAGAGGCGGAGAGGGGAGACGGAGAGGAGAGGCGGAGAGGGGAGACGGAGAGGAGAGCCGGAGAGGAGAGGCGGAGAGGAGAGACTGAGACGGGGCGGAGAGGGGAGACGGAGAGGGGAGACTGAGAGGAGAGGCGGAGAGGAGAGGTGGAGAGGGGAGCCTGAGAGACAGAGAAGAGACAGAGAAGAGACAGCAGCAAACCACGAGCTTCAGAATATCAAAACCTGAATTTGGCCAAAAACACATTTCAGAAAATGTTCAGTGAAAAATTCCAATAAAGGAAGAAAATCTGCGTCGCTCTCCTCCGGTGGAAAGATTTTATCAAAGGGGCCTCATCCGTGTAAACGAGTACCGATCAACCAGACAGATCATTGATCGCCGCTCGTTTGCTGTGATAAGTAATGTGTGGGGACGATCGCTTGTTTCTCCGATCACTCGTCCTCATACATTTCCATCATGGCGGCAGCGTCTCCCTGTTCACACACCAAGATCTGCTGCAGAAACGATGTGATCAGCCGATGAACGAGCATTTGCCCGATAATTGGCCACGTAAAAGGGCCTCTATATACGGGATTAGGAGCTCTATATAAGGGATTTAGAGCTGTGTATAAGGGATTAGGAGCTCTGTAGAAGGGATTAGGAGCTCTATAAGGGATTAGGAGCTCTGTATAAGGGAGTAGGAGCTCTATAGAAGGGATTAGGAGCTCTATATAAACTGTATATGAGGGATTAGGAGCTCTGTATAAGGGATTAGGAGCTCTGTATAAGGGATTAGGAGCTCTGTATAAGGGATTAGGAGCTCTATAGAAGGGATTAGGAGCTCTATAGAAGGGATTAGGAGCTCTGTATGAGGGATTAGGAGCTCTGTATGAGGGATTAGGAGCTCTGTATAAGGGATTAGGAGCTCTGTATGAGGGATTAGGAGCTCTGTATGAGGGATTAGGAGCTCTGTATAAGGGATTAGGAGCTCTGTATAAGGGATTAGGAGCTCTATAAAAGGGATTAGGAGCTCTATAGAAGGGATTAGGAGCTCTGTATAAGGGATTAGGAGCTCTGTATGAGGGATTAGGAGCTCTGTATGAGGGATTAGGAGCTCTGTATGAGGGATTAGGAGCTCTGTATAAGGGATTAGGAGCTGTATATGAGGGATTAGGAGCTGTATATGAGGGATTAGGATCTGTGTGGGATAACCTGATTATTGATATTATACCGGAGATATTGGGCCCCGCGGCGCTATCTTGGAGACCACGCTTGCACTTGTACAGATGTAGCCGTCTTTATCTTGACTTCACAGCGGCGAGATCCTGGTCTTGACTTTTCCAGCGGCTTTTGTCATGTGATGTCGCGCTGCAGCAAATGATCAGGGTCCAGATAAAGATGGCGACATCCGTAGCTCTTAGATTACAGGGATTGGCGCACACATGGCGCCGGTGCATTCTCGTGTAGAGTCGCTCACATGTGGTCATTTGTCTGCAGGCTGGTGAAACATGGCGCTGAGTGCTTGGACCCGGACGCCTGTCCCTGCTCATGGAAAGCCAAGGACTATTTCCCAGGAGACGTTGTCCGCTCGTCCTGTCACACCTGGTGAGTCGTCCGGGCACCTCTTCTATTCAGTCACTTCCCTTTAAACTGTGATCTTCATCCAGGACGCTGCAATGTTTTCAGCAGAACAGAGTATTTCAGGAGAGGAGTGTGCTGATCATATGAGGGGTCAGAGACTGAGTAGCGTAGTGGAAGGAGCAGCATCTCCAGCAGCACAGAGCATTTCAGGATGTAGAGTGGGGAATAAACATTATGAGGAAGCCCCTTTGTACCCGCTTTTATCATCCTCCGTCTGATGATGATTGATGATGTTGATAATTATGATGATGATGCTGATGATATTGATGATGATTATGAGTGATGATGATGATGATTATGATGAGGATGGTGATGATTATGAGGATGATGATGATGATGATGATGATATTGATTATGATTGAGGATGATGATGATGATATTGATGATGATGATGATGATGATGAGGATTATGATAATGATTATGATGATGAGGATTATGATAATGATTATGAGGATGATGATGATTATGAGGATGAGGATGATTATGAGGAGGATGATGATATTGATAATGATGATTATGAGGAGGATGATGATGATATTGATGATTATGAGGATGATGATGATGATGATTATGAGGAGGATGATTATGAGGATGATGATATTGATGATGATGATTATGAGGATGATGATGATTATGAGGATGATTATAGGGATGATGATGATGATGATTATGAGGATGATGATTATGAGGATGATTATAAGGATGATGATGATGATTATGAGGAGGATGATATTGATAATGATTGAGGATGATGATATTGATGATTATGAGGATGATGATGAGGATGATGATGATGATGATGATGATAATGAGGATGATTATGAGGATGATGATGATATTGATAATGATGATTATGAGGATGATGATGATATTGATAATGATGATTATGAGGAGGATGATTATGAGGATGATGATATTGATGATGATTATGAGGATGATGATGATGATGATGATGATATTGATAATGATTATGAGGATGATGATTATGAGGATGATGATGATGATATTGATAATGGTGATTATGAGGATGATGATTATGAGGATGATGATTATGAGGATGATGATTATGAGGATGATGATTATGAGGATGATGATTATGAGGATGATGATGATATTTATTACTATGAGGAGGATGATTATGAGGATGATGATATTGATTACTATGAGGATGATGATGATTATGAGTGATGATGATTATGAGGATGATGATGATGATTATTATGATTATGAGGATGATGTTGATGAGGATGATTATGAGGAGGATGATATTGATGATGATGATTGAGGATGATGATATTGATGATGATGATTGAGGATGATGATATTGATGATGATGATTGAGGATGATGATGATTGAGGATGATGATGATGATGATAATGATGATTATGATGAGGATGATTATGATGATATTGATGATGATGATTATGAGGATCATGATGATGAGGATGATGTTGATGAGGATGATTATGAGGATGATGATGATATTGATAATGATGATTATGAGGATGATGATGATATTGATAATGATTATGAGGATGATTATGATTATGAGGATGATGTTGATGAGGATGATATTGATAATGATTATGAGGATGATGATATTGATGATGATGATGATGATTATGAGGATGATGATTATGAGGATGATGATGAGGATTATGATAATGATTATGAGGATGATGATGATTATGAGGATGATGATGATGATTATTATGATTATGAGGATGATGTTGATGAGGATGATTATGAGGAGGATGATATTGATAATGATTATGAGGATGATGATATTGATGATGATGATTGAGGATGATGATGATTATGAGGATGATGATGATGATGATGATGATAATGAGGATGATGATTATGAGGATGATGATGATTATGAGGATGATGATGAGGATGATGTTGATGAGGATGATTATGAGGATGATGATGATATTGATAATGATGATTATGAGGAGGATGATTATGATGATATTGATGATGATGATTGAGGATGATGATGATATTGATAATGATTATGAGGATGATGATGATAAGGATGATGATGATATTGATGATTATGAGGATGATGATTATGAGGAGGATGATTATGAGGATGATGATATTGATTACTATGAGGATGATGATGATTATGTTGATGATTGAGAATGATGATGATGATATTGATAATGATGATTATGAGGATGATGATTATGAGGATGATGATTATGAGGATGATGATTATGAGGATGATGATTCTGAGGATGATGATGATATTGATTACTATGAGGATGATGATGATATTGATGATGATGATATTGATGATGATGATGATATTGATGATGATGATATGGATGAGGATGAGGATGATGAGGATGATGATGATGATGATGATGATAATGAGTGATGATGAGGATTATGATAATGATTATGAGGATGATGATGATTGAGGATGATGTTGATGAGGATGATTATGAGGATGATGATATTGATAATGATGATTATGAGGAGGATGATTATGAGGATGATGATATTGATGATGATGATTATGAGGATGATGATGATTAGAATGATGATGATGATTATGAGGATGATGATTATGAGGATGATTATAAGGATGATGATTATGAGGATTATGATGATGAGGATGATTATGAGGATGATGATGATATTGATAATGATGATTATGAGGAGGATGATTATGATGATATTGATGATTATGAGGATGATGATATTGATAATGATTATGAGGATGATAAGGATGATGATGATGATGATTATGAGGAGGATGATGATATTGATTACTATGAGGATGATGATGATTGAGTGATGATGATTATGAGGATGATGATGATGATATTGATAATGATTGAGGATGATGATTATGAGGATGATGATTATGAGGATGATGATTATGAGGATGATGATTATGAGGATGATGATGATATTGATTACTATGAGGATGATGATGATATTGATGATGATTATGAGAATGGTGATGATTAGAATGATGATGATGATTATGAGGATGATGATTATGAGGATGATTATAAGGATGATGATTATGAGGATTATGATGATGAGGATGATGTTGATGAGGATGATTATGAGGATGATGATGATATTGATAATGATGATTATGAGGAGGATGATTATGATGATATTGATGATTATGAGGATGATGATATTGATAATGATTATGAGGATGATAAGGATGATGATGATGATGATGATTATGAGGAGGATGATGATATTGATTACTATGAGGATGATGATGATTGAGTGATGATGATTATGAGGATGATGATGATGATATTGATAATGATTGAGGATGATGATTATGAGGATGATGATTATGAGGATGATGATGATATTGATTACTATGAGGATGATGATGATATTGATGATGATTATGAGAATGGTGATGATTATAATGATGATGATTATGAGGATGATGATTATAAGGATGATGATTATAAGGATGATGATTATGAGGATTATGATGATGAGGATGATGTTGATGAGGATGATTATGAGGAGGATGATGATATTGATAATGATGATTATGAGGATGATGATGATATTGATAATGATGATTATGAGGAGGATGATTATGAGGATGATGATATTGATGATTATGAGGATAATGATAATATTGATAATGATGATTATGAGGAGGATGATTATGAGGATAATGATATTGATGATTATGAGGATGATGATAATATTGATAATGATTATGAGGATGATGATAAGGATGATGATGATATTGATGATGATGATATTGATGATGATGATATTGATGATGATTATGAGGATGATGATGATGATGAGGATGATGATTATGAGGATGATGATTATGACGATGATTATGAGGATGATGATTATGAGGATGATGATGATATTGATTACTATGAGGATGATGATGATATTGATGATGATTATGAGAATGGTGATGATTATAATGATGATGATGATTATGAGGAGGATGATTATAAGGATGATGATTATAAGGATGATGATTATAAGGATGATGATTATAAGGATGATGATTATGAGGATGATGATATTGATGATGATTATGAGAATGATGATTATGAGGATGATTATAAGGATGATGATTATGAGGAGGATGATGATATTGATAATGATGATTATGAGGATGATGATATTGATGATTATGAGGATGATGATATTGATAATGATGATTATGAGGATGATGATATTGATGATTATGAGGATGATGATGATATTGATAATGATGATTATGAGGATGATGATGATTGATGATGATTATGAGAATGATGATGATGATAATGATGATTATGAGGATGATGATGATAATGATGTGTGTTGCAGTGTTTGCCGCCATGGAGCCTTTCAGTGCGTCTTCCACCCCTGTCCCTCCATGTGCACGTTCTACGGTGATCGCCATTACCGGACATTTGATGGTTTGACCTTTGATTTTGTCGGATCGTGTGAAGTTCATCTTGTGAAGGTGAGAGCTGCTGCTGCCTGGATTACAGGTGATCTGACATTACCTGACGGGACTTGCCTCCGCGCCCCTCATCCTCCGCGCCCCTCATCCTCCGCGCCCCTCACCCTCCGCGCCGCTCATCCTCCGCGCCAGCCGTGTACTCACTCCCTGCTCCTGCGCAGTGTGGCTGCGTACATCAGGCGTATAGAAAGAGCTGACGGGTGAGATCGGGAAAGTCTTCCTTGGCTAATGCCGGGCACCTCCGGCCGCTCCCAGGCTTTCTGGAATATTTTTGGTTTCAGCCGCTCAGAATTCCCAGTTTTCGAGTGAGCGGCTGTAGATGGCGATTCCTGAGCGACCGTGTAAAGTGATTGGTCTCGCCTCAGGAGAGCCACATAACTGGTAGCCCAGGGGCCACTACAGCACGGGGCTCCTTGTAGTCATTACTGTGACCTCTGAGGGTCTCTACTCATCTCTTCTGTATACTGCAGACAGTTTGGCCCCCACCCCCACTATATGTTGACATTAACCCCTCTCCTCCCACAGGCTCGGACACCAAGCAACTTCTCTGTCACAGCAGAAAATGTCAATTGTTACAGCACCGGCGCCATCTGCCGAAAAATCATCTCCATCCGCGTGGGCCGCTCGTTAATCCTATTCCAGGACGACACAGGAACCCCGGTAACTAAGCGGCCGCTTCTCACCCCAAATCTGCAATAAAAGGGACCAGAGAGCCTAGAAGAAGCCGCATGTCCCACCTGGGGCATTTAGTTGGGGGTAATCTTGTGGAGGGTAATATTGTGTGTAGAGGGTAATCTTGTTGGGCTATACTTGTGGGGGTGTAATATTGTGGAGGGTAATCCTGAAGTGCTATACTTGTGGGGGTAATATTGTGGGGGGGGATGTAATATTGTAGGGGTAATATTGTGGAGGGTAATCCTGTGGGTGTAATCTTGAAGTGCTATACTTGTGGGGGGGGGGGGTAAGCTTGTAGGGGCTATACATGTGGAGGGTAATCTTGTGGGGGTAATCCTGTGGGGCTATACATGTGTAGGTTAATCTTGTGGGGGTGGTGTAATATTGTAGGGGTAATATTGTGGAGGGTAATCCTGTGGGTGTAATCTTGAAGGGCTATACTTGTGGGGGGGGGGGTAAACTTGTAGGGGCTATACATGTGGAGGGTAATCTTGTGGGGGTAATCCTGTGGGGCTATACATGTGGGGGCTATACATGTGTAGGGTAATCTTGTGGGGGTGGTGTAATATTGTAAGGGTAATATTGTGGAGGGTAATCCTGTGGGTGTAATCTTGAAGGGCTATACATGTGGGGGCTATACTTGTGGGGGCCGCGCAGTGCTCTGACCGCCCGTTTCTGATCTGTTCCAGAGTCCATGGAGCGTGATTGATCAGTCCCAGGAGCTGCACATCTGGCAGGCCGGCTTCTTCACCTTCATCCACTTCCCCTCGGAATATATAACACTTCTGTGGGACCAGAGGACGACCCTTCACATCCAGGCCGGGCCCCAGTGGCAGGTAATGTCTGAGGGCCCCGTGTCGCCCTGCGGTGTTGATGTTGTGATGACATCATGTTCCCTTCTCTCTTCTCAGGGTCAGCTGAATGGACTCTGTGGAAATTTTGACCTGAAAACAGTCAATGAGATGAGAACTCCGGACGACTTTGAGTTGTCGAATCCTCAGGAATTTGGAAGCAGCTGGAAAACGGCCGAGGTAACGGGAGAATCCGCGTCTCCGGCATTGATTGGTTCTCCTTGTACATTGTGGTGGATGATACATTGTTACAGTGTGATCGGTGGATGATACGTTGTTACAGTGTGATCGGTGGATGATACGTTGTTACAGTGTGATCGGTGGATGATGCGTTGTTACAGTGTGATCGGTGGATGATACGTTGTTACAGTGTGATCGGTGGATGATGCGTTGTTACAGTGTGATTGGTGGATGATACATTGTTACAGTGTGATCGGTGGATGATACATTGTTACAGTGTGATCGGTGGATGATGCGTTGTTACAGTGTGATCGGTGGATGATACGTTGTTACAGTGTGATCGGTGGATGATGCGTTGTTACAGTGTGATTGGTGGATGATACATTGTTACAGTGTGATCGGTGGATGATACATTGTTACAGTGTGATCGGTGGATGATGCGTTGTTACAGTGTGATCGGTGGATGATACATTGTTACAGTGTGATCGGTGGATGATGCGTTGTTACAGTGTGATCGGTGGATGATGCGTTGTTACAGTGTGATCGGTGGATGATACGTTGTTACAGTGTGATCGGTGGATGATACGTTGTTACAGTGTGATCGGTGGATGATGCGTTGTTACAGTGTGATCGGTGGATGATACGTTGTTACAGTTTGATCGGTGGATGATACATTGTTACAGTGTGATCGGTGGATGATACATTGTTACAGTGTGATCGGTGGATGATACGTTGTTACAGTGTGATCGGTGGATGATGCGTTGTTACAGTGTGATTGGTGGATGATACGTTGTTACGGTGTGATTGGTGGATGATACGTTGTTACAGTGTGATTGGTGGATGATACGTTGTTACGGTGTGATCGGTGGATGATACGTTGTTACGGTGTGATCGGTGGATGATACGTTGTTACGGTGTGATCGGTGGATGATGCGTTGTTACGGTGTGATTGGTGGATGATACGTTGTTACGGTGTGATTGGTGGATGATATGTTGTTACAGTGTGATCGGTGGATGATACCACATTGTTGCAAGTTGTGTATTGTTCCTACAGTTAATGTGTTATTTAGTGTCTTGACAGCCCAGACACCCGGAGTCCCTGCCACATGAACCCCCTGCGGGAGCCTTTTGCCAAGAAGCAATGTGGGATTTTACTGAGTGAAGTATTTGAAGACTGCCACCCGGTGGTGAGTTCTGCTGCTGCACCCTACCAGTGCAATAATATACATTATAATATGTAATATATTATGTAATATAATATGTAATATAGGCTGGCAACATGGGTGCTGATGGTCTCTGGGTAGCGCCCCCTGCAGATGCTGTCTTACAGCGGCATTGGTTGCCATGGGATACTACACCTGGTAGAGCAGGGACCCACTGGGTAGAGGTCGCCGTGAAGTGGCAAAATGTATAGCGAGAACCTCATGTCCGGACGTTTTCTACATTTTGCTGAGCCGCAACAGATCCAGTCTAGAAAGTGGCCGCGCGACCAGGAATTCTTCTCTCCCTGGTGGATTATCAGCTCACCCACAATATATAGCTGGGAGCTGCGGTCTCTAGGGTGGTACCTGAACAATGATCATGTGTGGCGTAATATCCATGTGTACTGTGATATCAGTGATATGTGTGCTGTCATGATACTTATGTGTGCCGTAATATTCTTAACAGTCATGTGTATTGTGATATTCATCTGTGGTATAATGTCCCTATATGTCGTGATATTCATCTGTGGTATAATGTCCCTATATGTCGTGATATTCATCTGTGTGGTGATATTTGTGCGTTTGTGTTATGCATCAGGTGGATGTGACTTGGTTTTACTCCAACTGCCTGTCTGACACGTGTGGCTGTAATCACGGTGGGGACTGTGAGTGTTTCTGTACCAGTGTCTCAGCCTATGCCCATCAATGCTGCCAGCAGGGAATCACCGTGGACTGGAGGTCACCCCGAATCTGTCGTAAGTTTGAGGCCAATCACCACTTCCCAACATTAGTCTGGTGTCTCATGCTCCTGCCCTCTTATGCTCCTGCCCTCTTTTGCTCCTGCCCTCTTTTGCTCCTGCCCTCTTATGCTCCTGCTCTCTGCTGCTGCTCTTGCTCTCTGCTGCTGCTCTTGCTCTCTGCTGCTGCTCTTGCTCTCTGCTGCTGCTCCTGCTCTCTGCTGCTGCTGCTGCTCTCTTCTGCTGCTGCTGCTGCTCTCTTCTGCTGCTGCTGCTGCTGCTCTCTTCTGCTGCTGCTGCTTCTCTCTTCTGCCGCTCCTTCTTCTCTCTTCTGCCGCTCCTTCTTCTCTCTTCTGCCGCTCCTTCTTCTCTCTTCTGCCGCTCCTTCTTCTCTCTTCTGCCGCTCCTTCTTCTCTCTTCTGCCGCTCCTTCTTCTCTCTTCTGCCGCTCCTTCTCTCTTCTGCCGCTCCTTCTTCTCTCTTCTGCTGCTCCTTCTTCTCTCTTCTGCTGCTCCTTCTTCTTCTCTCTTCTTCTGCTGCTCCTTCTTCTTCTCTCTTCTTCTGCTGCTCCTTCTTCTTCTCTCTTCTTCTGCTGCTCCTTCTTCTTCTCTCTTCTGCTGCTGCTCCTTCTTCTCTCTTCTGCTGCTGCTCCTTCTTCTCTCTTCTGCTGCTGCTCCTTCTTCTCTCTTCTGCTGCTGCTCCTTCTTCTCTCCTTCTGCTGCTGCTCCTTATTCTCTCCTTCTGCTGCTGCTCCTTATTCTCTCTTTTGCTCTTACCCCTGGTCCGGGAGCACAATGCAGGAGCAAAAGAGCACTAGTCTCATGTGTTCAGTGGCCCCGGGGCCCAGGAGCTTCTTTTATACTCATACACTGCAGATATTTCTCATACACAAGTGAGATTCTCCCTCCTGACACAGCTGCATGTTCGAGGATGTCCTTTCATGCAGCTGTATGTGATGACATTAGAGCTGTATTATTATATGAATATAACGGATACTCTGCCTTCTCATCTAATCCCTTGTCTTTCTTTCCAGCTTATGACTGTGAATTCTACAATAAAGGTGAGTTTATGCTCCTCTTCGCTGTAGGAGTCCTGGGCACATATAGGGTGCGGCCGCTGGGCTATATGGCAGAATTCTGGCCATTTGGGATCTGTTTGGGATTCTAAAACTGGGACAAATAACAGAGGCCAATAATAAAGCATCAGCGCTGAGCTCTGGAGTCCAGGTACCTGTGCTACACCTAGGCGGTCACGCTGTCCATAGGAACGTATTGAGCAGCTTGAAAATCTCTTCAGAATTGCTCCAGACGAGGGATTTGACATGCCGGGATCTCAGAGATCAGCACTTCAGGAGAGTTGGGAAGACGTTTTCAAGCTGCTCAATACATTCCTATGGACATCGATTTATTTATTTTTGCTCACTAAGAAAAAGTCTATGTCTAGGCCCGGCCTAAACCCTGAAATGTCCTCAGCACACGGGAATCCTCAGATATATTAGGAGTGATCTGAATTTTACATCTATAATGTGCCACTAGGGGGCAGCAGTGGTCAGCGATCAGACACTCAGTGACATCACAGTCTGAGCTTCTCCGTGTATATCAGAACATACTGTAATGAGGTTCTAGAGTCGTCCGGGCCCCATGATGGGTGCATAGTCTGTACTGTACTGAGAACACGTCTACTATACAGCCGGCATATGACATCCACTGATATTGGTTTCTGGATGCTCCCATTCTGTCTTCAGTTCTAGGAAAGGGTCCATACCGGTTGCGTCACGTGGACAGTGGTCTGGTGCTGTCTGTCCGGATGACCGATGCCACTGTTATGCCAATGAGAGAAGATCGTGAGATGCCTGGATATACTGTAGACTTCATGATGACCCCGGGACTATTCAGAGCACACGGTGAGATGTCTGGTTGGGCACAGATGTACTCTGCACTGTGCGGTGGTAATGTGGGGGTAAGGTCCCGTTCCTCGGGGTCTTCCAGTGGGTTACCCTTCCTTCTTACTACCGGTTATTTGAGGAATGAAGGGAGAAGATGGGGTCCAGTTCCCCTTTCATGTACAGAGGACCCTGATGGTGATCAACATTTAACATACGGTTCTGTATAACGAGTTCCAGCCCTCCGAGTCCATCAGGCAGTCTAGACCTTAGTGGCTCCGTGTCTCGGGAGGTGGTCGTTCTCTGGCGCCTCCTATCTGTAGATATCGTTATTTACTCTCCTCAGAAATTCCAGATGTATTTGTGACTGCTCGTTGCCCCTGGTCACCTGCGGAGAACATCCGTATTGGACATCGGGTTTCTGGACTTGACCTGATCGTTATATTTCCACAGACAGGAACCTGGTCTCCGTAGAGTTAGCCGAGCGGCCAAACTTCTTCTTACATCTGGGAAGCAATGGAACCCTACAAGAGTCCAAATGGCAGAGAAGCGATGAGTTCCAGAGACGCTCCACATTCATCATCCACAAGAACAGGTGGACGGCAGGATATAGCGCCTTCGAGAGTCTCGCTAAACCCGGACACTTTGTGAGAGTCTCATCCTCCCTCATCTACCTGACAAAGTATCATCATTCCGCTGCTTTCAGGCTCTCCACCCTCTTCAGATTATCAGGTAAACGCCAGAAGTGTCTTTTCCTTATTACTGCGCACAATTCTCACAGCTCTGCCACAGGTGATTGGTTCAGATCCCATCCAGTTCCCTTTAAAGAACCCACAAATAATCCCTCATCTGCTGGAGTGTAAGCAGCGCCCCGTTATCAGTAGCCTCATGGCGCCATTACCTGCAGTACATAGAGTAACTGTAGTATGTAGAGAATGATGACCACACCAGGGTGTGGGGTGGAAGTGGATATAGCACGAGGTGATCACCCCATTACACCCACTGCACTGAGACACAGTCACACTCTGTGGATCTAACTCCAGTATGTGGCGAGTGCTGGATCCCCAACTTCACAAATGACAGATTCTGAATATCTAATGTCTCTCGATCGAGAGTTGTCTCAGAATCAGAAATCATGTACAGGTTCTCAGACCTCCATACTATGCCTCATCTCACCCCATACAAGAGCCACGCCGCATCTCACCCCATACAAGAGCCACGCCGCATCTCACCCCATACAAGAGCCACGCCGCATCTCACCCCATACAAGAGCCACGCCGCATCTCACCCCATACAAGAGCCACGCCGCATCTCACCCCATACAAGAGCCACGCCGCATCTCACCCCATACAAGAGCCACGCCGCATCTCACCCCATACAAGAGCCACGCCGCATCTCACCCCATACAAGAGCCACGCCGCATCTCACCCCATACAAGAGCCACGCCGCATCTCACCCCATACAAGAGCCACGCCGCATCTCACCCCATACAAGAGCCACGCCGCATCTCACCCCATACAAGAGCCACGCCGCATCTCACCCCATACAAGAGCCACGCCGCATCTCACCCCATACAAGAGCCACGCCGCATCTCACCCCATACAAGAGCCACGCCACATCTCACCCTATACAAGAGCCACATCTCACCCCATACCAGAGCCACGCCGCATCTCACCCCATACCAGAGCCACGCCACATCTCACCCCATACCAGAGCCACGCCGCATCTCACCCCATACCAGAGCCACGCCGCATCTCACCCCATACCAGAGCCACGCCGCATCTCACCCCATACCAGAGCCACGCCGCATCTCACCCCATACCAGAGCCACGCCGCATCTCACCCCATACCAGAGCCACGCCGCATCTCACCCCATACCAGAGCCACGCCGCATCTCACCCCATACCAGAGCCACGCCGCATCTCACCCCATACCAGAGCCACGCCGCATCTCACCCCATACCAGAGCCACGCCGCATCTCACCCCATACCAGAGCCACGCCGCATCTCACCCCATACCAGAGCCACGCCGCATCTCACCCCATACCATGGTCATGGTCACCCCTGGGCCCCACCAGCCAGATCATGGTCACCCCTGGGCCCCACCAGCCAGATCATGGTCACCCCTGGGCCCCACCAGCCAGATCATGGTCACCCCTGGGCCCCACCAGCCAGATCATGGTCACCCCTGGGCCCCACCAGCCAGATCATGGTCACCCCTGGGCCCCACCAGCCAGATCGTGGACACTCCTAAGCTCCACTACACCTGGGCCCCACCAGCACGATGATGGCCTTCACCTGCTGAGTCCCCATTAACATCTCGGGGTGCATACAATTTGAGAAGTTCTGCTGTTGCCAATCCTTTGTGAGTTGAACATCGCAGCAGCACAAATCTCTCCTGTCCTGGACTTGTCATGCAGTTCACTGTTTAAGCCATCAGGTGGCACTCTTCCTTTTTGTCTATGGAAGGCTTCATGTGAAGTAGACGGAACAGCGCCCACCATGGCTTCTGTCCCACGTGAAACCTGCGATTTATTCCTCCATCATTTTTGTGAGCTCTGAGCGAGAAATTTTCCATATTTGTAGAATCTAAGTAAATCCAGAAAGATTAGAAGAGTTGTAAGATGGGGGTGGATGTGGTGTGATGGTGGAGCCCCCGCAGGAATCCCTCGGAAATAGATGAAATAAAGCAGGAAGTTATGGCGACCACTTTATCCTTTTATGTTCAGCTTTACATTATGTATCTGCCGTTCCTGCTGGTGACTCGGCCACAAATATTCTATATTTCCAGTACATCCCTCATGACAGCACTACAGGAGGTTGCCCTCTTGACCTCTGTAGGGACAGGAAGACAGAGAGGTTAAAAGGCCCCTCCCACCACCCACTTGCCAGTGTTCTTCCTGTCCCCACAAGGGTCAGGAGCAGAGAGCGTCGCTCCTGTATTAGTGCAAGAAAAAACTCGGGCAGGGGGCAAGATCGGGGGGTCCGTGCACTCCCCCTTCTCTTCCCCCTAAAGCCCAGGCTAACACCCCTCATACGACGGGTCCCTTAGCTCCCTCCCTAAGACACCTACCGGAGGAATCCTAGGCAGGGTTCTGGTAGTGTGTGGGGGCTGGGGTTTCCCAAGCAGGCTTCGGCCGGACCGCGGACCAGGCGGGGACCGGCAGCTCCATAGGCATGGACGCACCGGCAGGGATCCTCGCTGCACCGCATAGCAAGCCTTAGCGCCGGCTATGGCGGCTGCACTCCAGGTACACGCTGGACGAATAGCCGACCGGATATGACGTCGGGCTACTTCCGGTCCGCGGCCATCTTGGAAGGCGGGAAATTCAAAACGCCCGCATTTAAAGGGACACGCACAGGTATGTAGTTAGAGCTGATAACTCTAACTTGGATTTATTTTTTGTGGTTTGCATATTGCATTGCCTGTTACCTGTCGCGATATGGAACTTCCTCGTCCTGATGGAACTCCAGATATGTCCCAGGGTCACGTGAGTCTCACCCTTGGGGAAGGGTATGACCCCTTATGTATGTACACCATACTTTACCTACCTTCTGTTTTCTCTAGGAAAAAGATTTCTCTCAGAGACAAACTGATAAAAAGAAGGTTAAAAAATGTGCGACTTGTGCAAAAAAATTGCCAGAGTCCCATAAAAAACAATTGTGTCAGGATTGTATTGCCAAAATACTAAAGGAGGAACAACCAACGTTCATGTCCGAACTTAGGACTATGATTCGTGAGGAAGTGGGTCAGTCAGTAGCCTCCCTCGCCCCTCCGCAAGAAACTCCCTCACACTCCCGGGCAAAAAGACCACGGATTGAAGTGGATCAAAAATATTGGCCTCCTTCTCAGGGGTCGGACTCTGAACAGGAGTGCTATTACCTATCGGAAGATGAGTTAGAAGAAAGAGACGAACTCTTACCTTCAACTTCTTCCACTCAAGAGAAAAAATTTTTCTTCTCTTCCGAGATGTCTGATACCCTAATTCAAGCAATACGGGAAACTATGGATATTCCCGAAGTGGACCAACCACATACCATCCAGGATGAGATGTTTGGAGGTCTAACGGGAAAGAAAACAAGGGTTTTTCCGGTAAACGAAAATCTTAAAAGAATGGTGACAACTGAATGGGAAGATTCAGAAAAAAGGCTCTTCATTTCAAGAGATTTTAAGAACAGACTTCTCTTTGATCCAGAGGACACTAAGCCTTGGGATGAAATCCCAAAAGTAGATGTCCCAGTCGCCAGGGTTGCTAAAAAAACCGCAATCCCCTTTGAAGATTCCTCTCAGTTGAGGGACGCCATGGACCGAAAGGCAGACGGACTACTAAAAAGAGCGTGGGAATCTTCCTCTGCCTTGATCTCAACTAATATCGCGGCCACATCAGTAGCAAGAGCAATGTTCATATGGCTAAACCAGCTAGAGACCCATCTGATGATGAAGACATCACGACAAGAGCTACTAGAATCTCTACCGTTACTAAAAATGGCAACCGGATTCTTGGTAGACGCTTCAGCAGAATCTATTAGATTTGCTGCCAGGAATGGGGCTCTCTCAAATGCTGCTAGAAGAGCATTATGGCTCAAAATGTGGTCAGGAGATACTAAGTCCAAAAACAAGTTGTGTTCTATCCCATTTACAGGGTCTCTGATGTTCGGTCCTCTCCTTGATAACATACTGGAGAGTGCAACAGATAGAAAAAAGGGGTTTCCTGAAGAGAAACCAAAAAAACCCCCTCAATTTGGAAGATTTCGCCAACAGAGAGATCCTACTTCACAGAACTACAGCGGGAAAGGGAAGTCCGGTCGCTGGAGTTACCCCAAAGGGAAAAGGGGTCGAGGATATCTCCTTAACCCAAATAATTCATTCCAGCCCTCAAAGCAATGACGCCAAGAGTGTGGGGGGAAGACTCCTACAATTTTATCCCGAATGGTCGAGAATAACCCAGAACCCCTGGGTTCTAAAGATAATAGAAGAAGGATACAAAATAGAATTTTCCTCCATTCCTCCAGAGAAATTCCTAATAACCCAGTACCAAGCAAAAGATCTTCATCAGGTACTTATCCAGGACGTCCAGAAATTACTCAGATTGAGAGCCATTTCCCCAGTTCCCCACAACGAGATATGCAAGGGCCACTATTCGAAAATCTTCTTGGTCAAAAAACCAGATGGTTCCTACAGGACAATAATCAACCTGAAGTTCCTAAACAAATGGGTGAATTATCGGAAATTCAAGATGGAGTCTATCAGATCGACTATTCCTCTAATAAGGGAAGAGGCATCAATGTGTACGATCGATTTAAAGGATGCGTATTATCACGTTCCTATCCACCCCGCGTACCAGAGATTCCTCAGATTCGCAATTCAGGACGGTCCTTCCATTCTCCACTTCCAGTTTGTCTGCCTCCCCTTCGGCCTTTCCTCCGCCCCCAGAATTTTTACAAAAATTATGACAGAGATCATGGCATTCATAAGAAGTCAAGGTATAGTAATTATCCCATATCTAGACGACTTCTTGTTGACAGCAGATACTCCTGCTATCTTAGTCAGTCATCAGTCACAGGTTCTTTCCCTACTACAAAAATTGGGATGGATAATCAACTTTCAGAAGTCGAGTCTTCCTCCCCAGAAACAGAAGGTCTTCTTAGGAGTACTGCTGGACTCCTCCCTTCAGCATTCCTTCCTCCCAAGAGAGAAACAAATACTCCTACTGGCAGAAGTGAGGACATTTTGGGGGAAAGACGCCTGTTCCATAAGGGAATGTATGCGGATGTTGGGAATGATGACATCTTGCATCCAATCTATTCCATGGAGCCAATTTCACTCCAGACCCTTACAGAATCTGATCTTGTCCCGGTGGGATCGAAAACAAAACTCCCTGAATTTAAAAATGCAAATTTCCGAGACTGTGAAATCATCTCTCCTGTGGCGGCTCTGCACAAACAACATAGACAAGGGAGTCCCCTGGAGAACTTCTCCTTATGTAGTGATTACCACAGATGCCAGCAAACACGGCTGGGGGTCAGTAATCCAAGACCAACACTTTCAGGGCACATGGACTGGTCAAATGAAGATGATGTCTTCAAACTTCAAAGAACTAAGAGCTGTATGGGAGACACTTATAAGAGCTTCACCCACCATAAAAGGGAAGCATATAAGAATTTTATCGGACAACACGACAGCAGTGTCCTTTCTTCGCCATCAAGGGGGAACAAGACACACTCTTCTTCAGGGCCTCTCTGCACAAATTTTCAGTTGGGCAGAAGAAAACGTCCTATCAGTCACGGCAGTCCACCTAAAAGGCTCAGAGAACCTATCAGCAGATTTCCTGAGTCGGGAAAAAGTAGACCCAGGAGAATGGTCCCTAAACAAGGAAGTCTTTCGTTGCCTAACCCGAAATTGGGGTTATCCACAAATAGACCTGTTTGCCACGAGGAAAAACACTCAAGTAGAGACATTCTTCTCCCTAAATCTCAGAGACAACCCATTGGGAGTAGATGCATTGTCCCAACACTGGGACATGGATCTGGCCTATGCCTTTCCTCCGTTTCCTCTAATACCAATGGTATTAAGAAAAATCCAGGAAGATTTGACAAAGCTCATCATTATTCTTCCCTATTGGCCGAAAAGAAGTTGGTTTCCAATCGTACAATACCTAGCGTTGGAAGATCCTATCATGCTCCCAGTCAAGGAGAATCTTCTCTCCCAGGGTCCCTTATTCTTCCAGGGAATAGAGACTCTGAAATTGTCAGCCTGGATCCTGAAAGGCAGATCTTGAGGAACCACGGTCTGTCAGACGAGGTAATTTCAACTATCTTATCAAGTCATAAAGAAGTTACCTCAAAAATCTATCAAAAGATTTGGAAGAAATTCTGTTCCTGGCATGGAATCCCAGGACCAGATCCCTTTTCTCCCAACATTGCAAAAATCCTAGATTTTTTACAATCGGGATTCAAAAAAGGACTTAGCCCTAGTACCTTAAAGGTACAGATTTCAGCCTTAGGTAATTTTTTTAACACTCCTCTGGCTGAACATCGGTGGATCAGAAGATTCACCCAAGCGGTCTCTAAACTGAAACCTTCCCTAAAGAAATCAGTTCCTACCTGGGATTTGAATGTGGTGTTAACGACTCTTTGTGAGCCCCCCTTGGAGCCGCTCGACAAAATTAGTATGCATTTTTTAACTCTAAAAGCTGCATTCTTAGTCGCTATTACTTCAGCAAGAAGGATTGGAGAAATCCAATCTCTGTCAATCATAGAACCGTACCTAAAAGTACAAGAGGATAAGATCATCCTAAAGCTGGACCCCTCCTTTATTCCAAAGGTATCTACCGCTTTCCATAGAGAACAAGAAATAATTCTACCTTCCTTTTATCCAGATCCAAAAGACCAACAAGAAGAAAAATTCCATTGCCTGGATGTCAGGCGAACAATTCTTCAGTATCTGGATAGAACCTCCTCCTGGAGACGAGATAAAAATCTATTTGTCCTGTTTGGGGGAAAGAATAGAGGAAAGAAAGCCTCAAAAGGCTCTCTAGCGAGATGGGTAAAAACCACCATACAAGAAGCCTACAAGTCCCAAGGACTATGTGCCCCACAAGGCATCAGAGCCCATTCAACAAGGGCAGTCTCGGCATCCTGGGCAGAAAGAAGAGAAGCCTCTATTGACCAAATCTGCAAAGCTGCCACTTGGTCAAGCCATCATACGTTTTACAAACATTATAGACTCGATGTTCTGTCCGATACGGATTTAAGTTTTGGACGGAAAGTCCTCCAATCCATAGTCCCGCCCTGAGCATTATAATCTGGTATTGCTCCTGTGGGATGTACTGGAAAATAGCAATTAGACCTACCGGTAATTGTATTTCCAGGAATCCATCATGACAGCACCATTATATTCCCTCCCTTATTGAATTCTGATTTGTGCATTTAACATGTCAGTTATTATCCCTAGAAATAAAATAGGGTTGCATCCATCCTGGTGTAGTAATTGAAAAACACTGGCAAGTGGGTGGTGGGAGGGGCCTTGTAACCTCTCTGTCTTCCTGTCCCTACAGAGGTCAAGAGGGCAACCTCCTGTAGTGCTGTCATGATGGACTCCTGGAAATACAATTACCGGTAGGTCTAATTGCTATTATTCTTCCAATGTGAGCGGGACTGCACCTAGTTACAACTATATACAGGTGGTGTGTGTAGGTTCAGACCGCACCAGATACTGGGTGGCAGGATGGGGTTTTGCACGGATAGGGGCCCAACCCAAATAGGAGTATAAAAGAGTGTCCGGCACTAAAATATTGAAACAAAGGTATTTTTATTTTGTTTTTAATGTCCGTGGCAGAGTGCGACGTTTCAGTCTAAGTGACCTTCATCAGGCACTGGAATAATTCAAGAACTGTAGTCAATATGAGAATGTAGATCATACAACACAAGATATGAGGGAAGGGGGGGGATGGGTATAAGAATAATGACATGTTGTTACGCTGGACAAGTGTATACAGACGCTGAGGCTCATCAATCACTCCAAAAGGCAGAGAAAACAAGAAGTAAAACAACTACAATCAGGATCAGGTAGAAAACATCCAAATACAGGTATGAATACAGCGTTACATCGTCACAAGAGGAAGGTCGCTTAGACTGAAACGTCGCACTAAAAACAAAATAAAATAAAAATACCTTTGTTTCAAAATAGGTGCGCTATATCCAGGTGGAGCAGGCCGGCAGGATCGCTGCTTGTTGTGTGTGACGGGCAGAATTAGGGTCAAGGACGCCCGTCCACGATGCAAGGCCAAGTCTGCCTAGTAGGCCGCACGATGGTGGCTGGGTCTGCGTGATTCAGGCTTCTCGTCCCTTGTGTTGTTGGTAGTGACTGGCCGCTATCTAAGGAGGCCCCTACAGCGCTATAGTATGAGACGCCGCTATTCCTAAGTCATTTGTGTGGCTGGACACCGCGGGCTCATGCTTCACTTTGACTATACTGAATGTCTCCTTTACGCTCCCCCTCTTGCTTACTTTGTTCATAGTGCGGGTGACCCCCCCCCCGCCACCGCTCGTTTTCCGGGACCCTGCACATCAGGCCCCAGCACAGGTACAGCCTCTCCGGGTTCTCACCAGTCCTTGTGTGGCGCCTCGGTCTCTCTCTCTCTCTCTCTCTCTCTCGCTCTCTCTCTCTCACTCTCTCACTCTCTCTCTCTCTCTCTCTCTCTCTCTCACTCTCACTCTCACTCTCACTCTCACTCTCTCTCTCTCTCTCTCTCTCTCTCTCTCTCTCTCTCTCTCTCTCTCTCTCTCTCTCTCTCTCTCTCTCTCTCTCTCTCTCTCTCTCTCTCTCTCTCTCTCTCACTCTCTCACTCT
The DNA here is from genome assembly GCF_050947455.1 of Rhinoderma darwinii. Classification (NCBI taxonomy): domain Eukaryota; kingdom Metazoa; phylum Chordata; class Amphibia; order Anura; family Rhinodermatidae; genus Rhinoderma; species Rhinoderma darwinii. Next base: position 77,992,267 of record NC_134695.1, read on the forward strand.
CTCACTCTCTCACTCTCTCACTCTCTCACTCTCTCACTCTCTCACTCTCTCACTCTCTCACTCTCTCACTCTCTCACACCACCCTTATACACGAACTACCGCCTGGGATGACATTCTGGCTCCAATGTTTGATACACAACATGGCCGCTCCTGCCTCCCATTATTTATTACAATGTCCATCAACGTAAGGGATGTGGGACATGTTTAGGTTAGTGACCAATAAAGACAACGAGCGGCAGACCGGAGCGTATCATGGGCTTATTGGCATGGCGAAGATACAAATGAGGGAGTCACAGGCGGTTTAACTAAATAATTTGTCCTCATGTAATTGGAGATCAGTACGGCACAAGCTCAGGACTAAAACTGGGACTACATCAGCGGGTGCGGCACAAGCTCAGGACTAAAACTGGGACTACATCAGCGGGTGCGGCACAAGCCCAGGACTAAAACTGGGACTACATCAGCGGGTGCGGCACAAGCCCAGGACTAAAACTGGGACTACATCAGCCGGTACGGCACACGCTCAGGACTAAAACTGGGACTACATCAGCCGGTGCGGCACAAGCCCAGGACTAAAACTGGGACTACATCAGCGGGTACGGCACAAGCTCAGGACTAAAACTGGGACTACATCAGCGGGTGTGGCACAAGCTCAGGACTAAAACTGGGACTACCTCAGCGGGTGTTTCACAAGCTCAGGACTAAAACTGGGGCTACATGGGCGGTGCACTGCCATCTTGAAGCTTCAGTATTAGGGTCTTGGTGGTTGGGAAATGAGACGACTGAATTGCTGTAAATCCATCTCCCTCATGTCCCGACTACAATCTGACCACATTTTATTTTGCAGATTCCAAGTTACGTGTGATTTCACGATCTACCTGTGAGTGGCGCTACGATGCTTGTACTAGTGCTTGTTACGGAACATGCAGAGACCCGGCCGGCGAGCGCTGTCACAGGGTCCCTCGGTAAGCGCTACTTCAGCCTCCTCACAAAGACAGAGACCGCGTGAGATAAATGTCCTGGTTTCCCAGCAGCAACCAGTAGTTAAAGGGTTACTCCTATTTTATAAAATGATAGCAGGAATTCCAATCCGTTTATAAGATGGATTAACCCTTTAAGCTCATATGAATCAATAACCTTGCTATTGGTTGCAGTGACCGTGTTCAGATCTGGACGCTTCAATACGAATTTTATGTGTGCGCAGCGTCCAGTCCCCTCCTCCGCGCTGCATCCGATGTATCTCATCTCCATGAAATCTTAATATTTTCTGTAAAACATTGGGAGGAGGAGAGCGAATCGTTTCCAATGCTTATTCCCGGGCCCAGGTCTGACCAGGCTTCATGTATCTCTTGTAGGGTTGAAGGCTGCTTCCCATTGTGTCCCCCAGACATGGTCCTGGATGAAGTTACCAAAAAATGTGTCTTCTTCCCGGACTGTAAGTACCGGATGTGGAGTGTGTGGAGTGTGTGTGTGTGAGTGTGTGTGTGGAGTGTGTGTGGTGTGTGTGTGGAGTGTGTGTGTGTGTGTGTGTGTGGAGTGTGTGTGTGTGTGGAGTGTGTGTGTGTGTGGAGTGTGTGTGTGTGTGGAGTGGGGAGTGTGTGTGTGGAGAGTGTGTGGAGTGGGGAGTGTGTGGAGTGGGGAGTGTGTGGAGTGTGTGGAGTGTGTGGAGTGTGTGGAGTGTGTGGAGTGTGTGGAGTGTGTGGAGTGTGTGGAGTGTGTGGAGTGTGTGGAGTGTGTGGAGTGTGTGGAGTGTGTGGAGTGTGTGGAGTGTGTGGAGTGTGTGGAGTGTGTGTGTGGAGGGTGTTGGGTGTGTGGTGGGTGTGGTGGGTGTGTGGTGTGTGTGTGGTGTGTGTGGAGGAGCTGTACCTTCCCTGTCTGTGACTGATGAGCTGGACGGCAGGGTCAGTAGGGTTCCTGCAGCACGTCGCTCCCTGTGTAGACTATGTGGTCATACGGCAGAGCCTCCCGTTACGCGTCTTTCATCGTTCCGTTGATGTCACCTTTTTGAGATGATGATTTCCCACATTTTACCTTTTTATTCACAGGTATTGAACCTGCAGTGAATTGGACAACATTACATGCCACAACAGAGCACCCCAGACTGACCCCCATGATGAATGTCACCACATCAACGACTTCGCTGGTGACAGGAGACGGTAAAGTGACTGAACTTCTAACCAGACCTTTCTCCCCCACAATCCGTGCAGCAACATCCAGCGTAAAGTCAGGCGCCACATTTCATGCCACAATGGAATCTGGTGAACGCACCAAAGTTGTGACTGATATTGTGCGCGCCCCGACACAGACAGATCCCCCGAGGACTGGATTCACTACACCAGGATCTGCTACAAGTGCTCAGACCACGTGGGTTACAGACATACAACGCTCACAAGTAGCAGTCACTAGACCAGACACCTCCACATCTCCGGGCACAAACGCCACGTCCTCCTCTCTGACAACAATTGCTGAAGCTCCTAGGTCTTTAACCGCTCTACCAAATGGAACCACAGCGGCAGTTTCTTCTCTTGCCGCTGGACTTCTGACTAGTATAACTATAACACAACATTCAGCAACGTCCACGCTACGGACAGGCTCCACGCCGGGGTCCACTGAGCCTCATACACACTTGTATACATCTTTGGCTGAGGACACTGCCTCCCAAGCAGAACTGGAAGCATCACACCTTCCACCACCACCACCAACGCCCAGGGCCACAACTGCACGTTATACGCTGGTCTCTAGGCCACTACTGACAGCAACATCAGTCTTACAAACTGCAATTACTACAGACACAAGTAAATCTGTGGAGGCCTCCAAACTGTCAATGGACACGAGACCATCCACAATGCAAACATTCCTAATGTCCACCAAGCTGGTGACGGACCGCACTGATAGAGTCACACCGCTCGTCACAAAAGTGTCACATGCAAAGTATTCGACTGAGTCCAAAGCAGAAATAACCCGAACATCATCAAAGAAAAGCATCACCACGAAAGCCACCACAGAAGGACCTCCAACCTACACTGTGCTGCCCCCTACCACAAGTCTTCTAGTCACAAGAGAGAATGAATCAGTGTCTGTCTACCTTCTCAGCAGCTCCATGCTCCCTGTTACTATCACTCTCCCTACACAATATCCTTCTCCGCCATCATCAGAAACACTCACCATGTCAACGAGGCCATGGACTCCCCCAGTGAAAACGGCCGTTACCCCCAAGAAAGCAACTTCTCAGACTCCTCTGCTGACTGAAAGGACAAGATTGTCTTCAAGCCTAAGTGCTTCATCTAGGACTGCAGATTACAGAACTGCTAGAGTGTCTGAATTGTCACCTGGCCAGCATGCAGTTTATCTGGTCACAAGAGAGGAGGGAACCAGGTCACAAAGCTCAGAAGTCACCACGGTAAAGTCAACCTCGGAGGCAACCGATGCAACTATTATCACAAAAATGGCATCATTCACCCCAGCGGCATCAACGGAAGAGCCCACATCAGTAGAGATAACATCCCATGGCGCAGTAACCACCACTGTAATGTCCACCAGACCAGCGACTGCACAGCCCAGAACAGAACCCATGGCCACGACCACGTTTACCACGTTCATGGTAGACCTGAGTAACACAACCGGTGCAATAACATCCATCCCATACACAGGAGGAACACTGTCACCGACCAATGTGTCTGTATATGATACCAAACTGCCTCCCACTCATCCCCCAGAGGAAACCTCGCAGACAACGTCCCATACGGGGGTCCCAGAAATGGCATTAATAAAGACCTCCACCACAAGTGCCACGATGGCGCCAGTCCTGTCAGTAACACAGATGTACACCTCTGCTAAAACCCCTATTCGTTTCCCCATGCCAACTTCTGACCACCCTCTGATCCAGACCTCCACAACAACACAGACAACTAATGCAGCTACATATAGAAGTGCTCCGACCTCGTTACCCCCAGCTGCTTCTTATTCTGAGCCACCAATAACTACGCACGTGAGCGCCAAGAAAAAGACGACCTTGTTAACTGACACAATAAACACGACACACAATACTACCAAGCCAATACTCCATATCAGCAGCGAGTCTACACCAGAGTCGTCTTCCCAGCACAGCGCAACATCGAAAGTCACCGAATCACAAGAAAAACCATCTACAGAAGAAGCTGGAACCTTTCTTACATCAAAAGCGAGCACAAGTGAATGGAGAGATCCGTCAACAGCAGAGACCTATAAAAGCACAGGTCAGATCATTTCTGCTCCTCAATCAGTGGTTGTATCTGAAACATTAGCCACTTATCAGCCATCAGCCGAGGACAAGACGTCTCCTGGGTCCATCACTGAGAAGAAACAAACCTCAGCTGTAACCAGAGCCTCTGCTACCGCCCCCCCGGCGGCTCTGGCATCTACAATGTCTCGCCCATCACTTATCACCGGCTCTTTGACCACATCATTTGGTCGCCTCCTCACATCGCACTCTCCTGTTAGTGAACAGACCGTGGTGACTCCTGCAAAATCCTCGTCAACTTCAGAGAAAAAACCCAAACATTCCACATGGGCAGAAGACACTTCTCTGCACTCCCGTCCTCATACACCCTCTCCTGTAAACGCCACCTATGTTCCTGTGACGCCCGTGTTCCTGACGCATTATATACATGTACAAGTTACAGGGAACAAGACGGCTGCCTCTACTCCAAGCCTTACTGACCGGCCACAGTACAAGCTGCCACCCACGACAGAACCAACGTCTTCTCAACATCCAGTGATGACTTCATCCAAAACCTTCAAGAAGACCGAAGCGGCTTATCCTTCCCTCCAGAGCAGCACTCGCGGCATGTCGGCAGCAATCACTGCATCCTCCTTGTTGTCATCAAGAGAACCTGCCACAATCCAGTCATGCACTGTAAGTAATGAGGGGATGTATGTGGAGCTCCAATCTAGAGAGTGAGCAGGTCAGACGCGGGTTGTAATCTGGGAGTATGTAATGATCAGATTTAGTGCCGAACCGGCAAGAACATAATGTAGCCGAGGCCTCACCAACATGGTCCAAGTCCGGGCCAAAATGAGAAATCGTGCTCAACTTCTCCTAAACCCAGAAGAAGCTGAGAAAAGGCAGATAGTCCATCATGTTCCTAACGAGGGATTGGTGCCGCAGGAGAGATCCACATGTGATCAGAACTGCCTCGCCATTGGAGAATCCCTGATCTAGTGTACAGGGGTGTATAATGAGCGTGCCGGGCGTGCGGTCATGTAATACCGTAACCTGCAGACGCACGGCGGCCGGTTGTCTCTATTCTAGACTCTCGTGGTAATGGACATTAGAAGGTTCTGGAGCAGCTCTGGTGACTCCAGGAGGACGCTGGACGCCGACTGATGCGCCTTTCTTGTCTTGCAGCCCTACATGGAGAACGAGTGCATTAAACATATCTGTGTGGATGGACAACTAATCCAGGTGAATAAATCGCAGCATTGTCCGTACAATGTAACGCAGCCCAGCTGTGGACTCCTGGGATTCGCTGTCCAGATGAATGGAGATCGCTGCTGCCCCAAATGGGAGTGCGCCTGTAAGTATCCGAGTCTCCCAGGCTGCCGTAATGACCAGTGAGTGTGATAATATATGTGAATACAGCAAGTGGACGTCTGACTACCATGAACCGTGCCGGCAAGTGCAAACATAGAGCAGAGGGGGCCCCTGGAGACATACAAGGGGCACGGTTCATGCCATCCCATCCTTCCATCCCAGGGCATAGCTCTCCAGAGGTGGTCACCCCTCGTTACATTGTCTGAAAGAGAGACGGCACATTGATCCTCAGAGCCCACAGGAAAGGGGGACATTGCTGGATTGAGTTGCTCCCCACTTCTCATGGCCCCCGCTAACCGCTTTAAGGAGACCTCTTACTGGGTCATACAAGTTGAACTGATTTATTGACCTGAATAGCACCGTCTCCCTGATTTCAGCTGTTTTTATCCTGGACCCCATTCTAGAGGTATGTCCCATTGTTGTGTTGGCTCCCTATGATCATTTGCTGTAGTTAGCCAATGGGGCGTTAAATGTTCCCTACTCCCTCGAGTGCAGGGTAATGAGCCTTGACGTACATCTCTAGTGGATTATGGAGGGAGTTGTGGGAACATTCGGCCTCGTTGTTACATCCGGCAGCTTGTTCTATGTTCACATGTAGGAGATTTTCCGCTGTGAATATTCCCTGAAATCCGCATTGTGTTACATGTAATAGGTGAAAGCTGCGGCAAATTTGGACAAAATCTCCAACAAACAGCGAGTGTGAGAGGTGGGGGGGGGGGGGGTGAAACCCCATTGACATTCATTGTTCTGTACATTGTCGCATATTTTCGATTTAGACTCCGCACTGAAAATATGCAACAAATCTATAATGTGTGAACTTGGCCTTAAAGTCTCGTTTTGGTCTCCCTGAGAGGTGAATGGATGAGTGTTTGACCACCTGCGCTCCTTCCTTTTGGTTTCCTTATTAGAGAATCTGCTTTCTGTTTCAGGCCGCTGCTCCATCTTCTCAGACTTGAGCTTTGTTACGTTTGATGGCCGTTATCTTGCGTTGTATAAAGAAGCCTCGTACATCGTGACTCTGACTGAGGACGAGTCTATTACGGTGCAGGTTTCACAGTGCGGACACACAGGGCAGGTGAGGAGTCAGTCGCTTGTTCCATGCAGGACATTAAAGAAGGAAGAGCTTAGAGAAGCCGATGGTGGAACATAAAGGATCACAGATGGTGGAGGAATCACCAGGAAATCCTGTCCTAAACACCAGAGCAGATCAACGTTATCCTGAAGGGGATGTCCACCATGCTTGGCAGGCCGTGTGTATGCATGTTATCTGGAGATACAAGCAGAGTCTGGGGTAAACTAGGGGTTTGGAGAAGGAGACCACCATGTATGGTCCTGATGTATGTTAGATAAGCCATGCCGCCTGGCATCTAGGTAACACTGATGTCCAGCTAACAATACAAGATCCCTGCCAGCCATGGCTTCTGGTACTAGGAGGGTGGCAGGGATTGCTTGTACTGACATAGACCTTCTCTTTTCTCACAGGTCAATACAAGCGACGTTACCTTGTGTTTATCTGTGCTAGAGCTAACCTATGAATCCAACCAGATCGTCATTGATCGCTTAAATCGGAAAGTAAGTGATGAATATCTTTTCACAATATCTTAATGCTCATCATGAGTTGGCGTAAAAGAGATGAAAGGACGTCTCAATTATTAGTCCAAAGCTGTATACGTCCACCCATCCATCCACCCACCCATTCCCCCATCCACCCTTCCACCCTTCCACCCATATATCCACCCATCCATCTACCCACCCATCCATCCATCCACCCTTCCACCCATATATCCAACCGTCCATCTATCCCCCCATCCATCCACCCATCCATCCGTCCATCCATCCACCCATTCCCTCATCCACCCATCCATCCATCCACCCATATATCCAACCGTCCATCTATCCCCATCCATCCACCCATCTACCCATTCATCCACCCATCCATCCGTCCATCCATCTACCCATTCGTCCATCCATCCACCCACACGTCCGTCCGTCCATCCACCCATCCGTCCACCTATCCGTCCACCCAAACACCCATCCATCCATCCAGCCTCCTTGGAGGTAACAATGCCCTCATGGACAGTCCTGTTTAACAGCAGAGAAGCTTGCGCCCAGGTGTATGATGTGGGTGGAATTGGTGTCTGCCATCTTGAGAATCCCGCACTGCAGACTTATTATTCAGCTGCTGCAATTTGACATTAAATTCTTACACTGAATCCCTGACAAGTTCATTTAGGCTTCATGAGGTGAAGGGGTTCACAAACGTACAACATTTCTCAATGATTTAGTCTCAGGTCCCACATTAGACTGTCATCTGCCTATGAGGAGTGGAGGTTGTGATGATGAGGGTTTCCCGTTCCTCGCATTGCGTAACGCTCAAAATATTGAAGTGCTGCATCTAAATAAAACTAGAGCTGCCCCGAGAAATGCCGAACCCTGTAAAGCAGCAAGGAAAGCAGAAATGACATATGTGCCCGGGCCGGGGGGAGGGGGACAAGCAGCTGCCGGACTTCTCTGTTTGCTCCAGACTCTTCCGACAGCCCGGCGGTCCTATTAACATTACATGGTAGATGGATCCTGCTGAACTCGATGGGATCCATGGACATTTCTGTCATGTGCACGGCGCCAAGCTGCTGCTTGTACTTTATGGACGTGTGACTTTTTTCCCTCTATAACTCTATGATCTTTTTTATAGGTCGTTGTGAACTCAAGGAACGCCTGGCCAATGGTCAGGAAATATGGATACAAGATCGTGGATACCGGACATATGTACCTAATCGACACTCCGTCAGATGTTAAAATTCAGTGGTTTCACAGCACGGGTCTGATGATCATTGAGTCCAACTCCACCAGTAAACCCACATCGATGGGACTGTGTGGTGAGTACGACAAATACGTGCGGGTCTGGTATACAGGGCACTGCACCTCTAGCCCAACCCAAAATACATGCGCCTAGAAAATATTTTTACCCCCTCGGACATTTCATGTTTTATAAAGTAACACAAGTCCACGTACAATGATCAACAAGAAAGGAATGAAACGTGTCGGCAGTGATTTACCCCATTACCTGTGCTGCACACGGGGGAGTTGAGGTCGGATCGCTCACCCCCTTCTAGTACGTGATCAGTGTCGGCCCTTATAGGCGCAGTCGCAGCTTCGTTCTGTGCGGATCGGTCGCTATTAGTTTTGAGGATGCCCCTATTTTTTTTCTCATTTTACTCTGTGTGACTTTGTGATGCTGTGTTTCTGGTTGTCTGGTGTATATTCTCCCTCCTCAGTTGTGGTTCTCCTTCCCAAAGGTTACTTGCTACTTACCCGCATTAAACCCAGATGAATCCCTGCTCCTCCAGTGGTCAGCGTGGCGCCGTGTGGTCACGTTTCATAATGATCACATCAATGGAGAACAGGCGCTGGACCCGGTATAATAATTATTGACGTCACCTCATGACATCATCAGATGACTTGGTAAACATGGCTGTCACGGCCTGAAGCTTTTTACGTGGTCAGAGCTGAGTGGTCGTCCCATAGTGCTGAGCATCGTCTGTCAGATTCTAGAACTCTCCGTCCACCTGATGTGAAGACCTGGTTATTGTCGCCATTCTCCCTCCAGGACCAACCACTGGGGGAAGCCTTTAGAAATATCCAGTGACTAAGAGAATAAACCTGAGCGTGGAATGTGCCCACGTTGATTCCCACAGACACAACATTTGATTTATTTTTTGGCGGATCTCGACAGTTACATCCAGATTCACTGACATTGTCCAGTCCAGCGGCTCAGAAAGAGCTGTTAATGCTTGTGCTGTATCCTTCTTTTCAGGGTTCTGTGATGGAAATGCAACAAACGACTTTATTTTGCCCAATGGCCGAGTCTTGTCCAAGAACGACGATTCTGAGGAATTCGTGGACAGCTGGCAAGTTCCTTACACGTTAAAATATGTTGGAAAAGAAAGACACCGGGAAGTGAACTGCTCAGTCATGGATTGCTCCGAGTGTTTGGGATTGATCCTAAACCAGACGTTCAGCAGCTGTCATGCATACGTATGTACCACGGGGCGGCGGGCACCGCTTCTCACGTTGTAAAAACGTCCGACTCAAAGGGCCCCTTATCAGACGTGTCTAAGGGACGAGGAGGGGGAGATCATGTTTTTTACAGTGTATAATAAATGTTCTGCAGGTGTCTCCGGAAGCGTTCTGTGAACTCTGGGTGAAAGACATTCAGTATGCTCAGGATCCGTGTAAAGCTCTGACTGCCTACACCGCCATGTGCCACAAATTTAATGTCTGCATCGAGTGGAGGAGACAAGACTTCTGCCGTAAGTGGCGCTGGTTTGATCTATTATTCCTGCCTCGAACTAATCAACATTCACCACATCCAACAAATGACAAATAGACGCAAATCTGATGGTGATTGTAGTGCAGCCTGTGAGGGGTGGGGGACGTGGATCTGATGGTGGTGATTGTAGTGCAGCCTGTGAAGGGGAGGGGAACGTGGATCTGATGATGGTGATTGTAGTGGAGCCTGTGAGGGGTGGGGGACGTGGATCTGATGGTGGTGATTGTACTGCAGCCTGTGAGGGGTGGGGGACGTGGATCTGATGGTGATTGTAGTGGAGCCTGTGAGGGGTGGGGGACGTGGATCTGATGGTGATTGTACTGCAGCCTGTGAGGGGTGGGGGACGTGGATCTGATGGTGATTGTAGTGGAGCCTGTGAGGGGTGGGGGACGTGGATCTGATGGTGGTGATTGTAGTGCAGCCTGTGAAGGGGAGGGGAACGTGGATCTGATGGTGATTGTAGTGGAGCCTGTGAGGGGTGGGGGACGTGGATCTGATGGTGATTGTACTGCAGCCTGTGAGGGGTGGGGGACGTGGATCTGATGGTGGTGATTGTAGTGCAGCCTGTGAGGGGTGGGCGACGTGGATATGATGGTGATTGTAGTGCAGCCTGTGAGGGGTGGGGGACATGGATCTGATGATGGTGATTGTAGTGGAGCCTGTGAGGGGTGAGGGATGTGGATCTGATCATGGTGATTGTAGTGGAGCCTGTGAGGGGAGGGGGACGTGGATCTGATGGTGATTGTACTGCAGCCTGTGAGGGGTGGGGGACGTGGATATGATGGTGATTGTACTGCAACCTGTGAGGGGTGAGGGACGTGGATCTGATGATTGTGATTGGACTGCAGCCTGTGAGGGGTGGGGGACGTGGATCTGATGGTGATTGTAGTGGAGCCTGTGAGGGGTGGGGGACGTGGATCTGATGGTGGTGATTGTAGTGCAGCCTGTGAGGGGTGGGGGACGTGGATCTGATGGTGGTGATTGTAGTGCAGCCTGTGAAGGGGAGGGGAACGTGGATCTGATGGTGGTGATTGTAGTGCAGCCTGTGAAGGGGAGGGGAACGTGGATCTGATGATGGTGATTGTAGTGGAGCCTGTGAGGGGTGGGGGACGTGGATCTGATGGTGGTGATTGTACTGCAGCCTGTGAGGGGTGGGGGACGTGGATCTGATGGTGATTGTACTGCAGCCTGTGAGGGGTGGGGGACGTGGATCTGATGGTGATTGTAGTGGAGCCTGTGAGGGGTGGGGGACGTGGATCTGATGGTGGTGATTGTAGTGCAGCCTGTGAAGGGGAGGGGAACGTGGATCTGATGATGGTGATTGTAGTGGAGCCTGTGAGGGGTGGGGGACGTGGATCTGATGGTGATTGTACTGCAGCCTGTGAGGGGTGGGGGACGTGGATCTGATGGTGGTGATTGTAGTGCAGCCTGTGAGGGGTGGGCGACGTGGATATGATGGTGATTGTAGTGCAGCCTGTGAGGGGTGGGGGACATGGATCTGATGATGGTGATTGTAGTGGAGCCTGTGAGGGGTGAGGGATGTGGATCTGATGATGGTGATTGTAGTGCAGCCTGTGAGGGGTGGGGGACGTGGATCTGATGATGGTGATTGTAGTGCAGCCTGTGAGGGGTGGGGGACATGGATCTGATCATGGTGATTGTAGTGGAGCCTGTGAGGGGAGGGGGACGTGGATCTGATGGTGGTGATTGTACTGCAGCCTGTGAGGGGTGGGGGACGTGGATATGATGGTGATTGTACTGCAACCTGTGAGGGGTGAGGGACGTGGATCTGATGATGGTGATTGTAGTGCAGCCTGTGAGGGGTGGGGGACGTGGATCTGATGGTGATTGTAGTGGAGCCTGTGAGGGGTGGGGGACGTGGATCTGATGGTGGTGATTGTAGTGCAGCCTGTGGGGGGTGGGGGACGTGGATCTGATGGTGGTGATTGTAGTGCAGCCTGTGAGGGGTGGGGGACATGGATCTGATGGTGGTGATTGTAGTGAATCCTGTGAGGGGTGGGCGACGTGGATATGATGGTGATTGTAGTGCAGCCTGTGAGGGGTGCGGGACATGGATCTGATCATGGTGATTGTAGTGGAGCCTGTGAGGGGAGGGGGACGTGGATCTGATGGTGGTGATTGTACTGCAGCCTGTGAGGGGTGGGGGACGTGGATCTGATGATGGTGGTGATTGGACTGCAGCCTGTGAGGGGTGGGGGACGTGGATCTGATGGTGATTGTAGTGGAGCCTGTGAGGGGTGGGGGATGTGTATCTGATGATGGTGATTGTAGTGCAGCCTGTGAGGGGTGGGGGACGTGGATCTGATGATGGTGATTGTAGTGCAGCCTGTGAGGGGTGGGGGACGTGGATCTGATGGTGATTGTAGTCGAGCCTGTGAGGGGTGGGGGATGTGGATCTGATGATGGTGATTGTAGTGGAGCCTGTGAGGGGTGGGGGACGTGGATCTGATGATGGTGATTGTAGTGGAGCCTGTGAGGGGTGGGGGATGTGGATCTGATGGTGGTGATTGTACTGCAGCCTGTGAGGGGAGGGGGACGTGGATATGATGATGGTGATTGTACTGCAGCCTGTGAGGGGTGGGGGAGGTGGATCTGATGGTGATTGTAGTGGAGCCTGTGAGGGGTGGGGGACGTGGATCTGATGGTGATTGTAGTGGAGCCTGTGAGGGGTGGGGGATGTGGATCTGATGATGGTGATTGTACTGCAGCCTGTGAGGGGAGGGGGTCGTGGATCTGATGATGGTGATTGTAGTTCAGCCTGTGAGGGGTGGGGGACGTGGATCTGATGGTGGTGATTGTACTGCAGCCTGTGAGGGACGTGGATCTGATGATGGTGATTGTAGTGGAGCCTCTAAGGGGTGGGGGACGTGGATCTGATGTAGGTGATTGTACTGCAGCCTGTGAGGGGTGAGGGACGTGGATCTGATGGTGATTGTAGTGCAGCCTGTAAGGGGTGGGGGACGTGGATCTGATGGTGATTGTAGTGGAGCCTGTGAGGGGTGGGGGACGTGGATCTGATGATGGTGATTGTAGTGGAGCCTGTAAGGGGTGGGGGACGTGGATCTGATGGTGGTGATTGTAGTTCAGCCTGTGAGGGGTGGGGGACGTGGATCTGATGATGGTGATTGTACTGCAGCCTATGAGGGGAGGGGGACGTGGATCTGATGATGGTGATTGTAGTTCAGCCTGTGAGGGGTGGGGGACGTGGATCTGATGGTGGTTGTTGTAGTGGAGCCTGTGAGGGGTGGGGGACGTGGATCTGATGGTGATTGTACTGCAGCCTGTGAGGGGTGGGGGACGTGGATCTGATGGTGATTGGACTGCAGCCTGTGAGGGGTGGGGGACGTGGATCTGATGGTGATTGTAGTGGAGCCTGTGATGGGTGGGGGACGTGGATCTGATGATGGTGATTGTAGTGGAGCCTGTGAGGGGTGGGGGACGTGTATCTGATGGTGATTGTAGTGGAGCCTGTGACGGGTGGGGATGTGGATCTGATGATGGTGATTGTAGTGGAGCCTATGAGGGGTGGGGGATGTGGATCTGATGGTGGTGATTGTACTGCAGCCTGTGAGGGGAGGGGGACGTGGATATGATGATGGTGATTGTAGTGGAGCCTGTGAGGGGTGGGGGACGTGGATCTGATGGTGATTGTAATGGAGCCTGTGAGGGGTGGGGGATGTGGATCTGATGGTGGTGATTGTACTGCAGCCTGTGAGGGGAGGGGGACGTGGATATGATGATGGTGATTGTAGTGGAGCCTGTGAGGGGTGGGGGACGTGGATCTGATGGTGATTGTAATGCAGCCTGTGAGGGGTGGGGGACGTGGATCTGATGGTGGTGATTGTACTGCAGCCTGTGAGGGGTGGGGGACGTGGATCTGATGATGGTGATTGTAGTTCAGCCTGTGAGGGGTGGGGGACATGGATCTGATGATGGTGATTGTACTGCAGCCTATGAGGGGAGGGGGACGTGGATCTGGTGATGGTGATTGTAGTTCAGCCTGTGAGGGGTGGGGGACGTGGATCTGATGGTGGTGATTGTAGTGGAGCCTCTAAGGGGTGGGGGACGTGGATCTGATGTAGGTGATTGTACTGCAGCCTGTGAGGGGTGAGGGACATGGATCTGATGATGGTGATTGTAGTGCAGCCTGTGAGGGGTGGGGGACGTGGATCTGATGGTGGTGATTGTAGTGCAGCCTTTAAGGGGTGGGGGACGTGGATCTGATGGTGATTGTAGTGGAGCCTGTGAGGGGTGGGGGACGTGGATCTGTTGATGGTGATTGTAGTGGAGCCTGTAAGGGGTGCGGGACGTGGATGTGATGGTGGTGATTGTAGTTCAGCCTGTGAGGGGTGGGGACGTGGATCTGATGATGGTGATTGTACTGCAGCCTATGAGGGGAGGGGGACGTGGATCTGATGATGGTGATTGTAGTTCAGCCTGTGAGGGGTGGGGGACGTGGATCTGATGGTGGTGATTGTACTGCAGCCTGTGAGGGATGAGGGACGTGGATCTGATGGTGATTGTAGTGGAGCCTGTGAGGGGTGGGGACGTGGACCTGATGGTGATTGTAGTTCAGCCTGTGAGGGGTGGGGGACGTGGATCTGATGGTGGTGATTGTACTGCAGCCTGTGAGGGGTGGGGGACGTGGATATGATGGTGATTGTACTGCAGCCTGTGAGGGGAGGGGGACATGGATCTGATGGTGATTGTAATGGAGACTGAGGGGTGGGGGTGGGGGACGTGGATCTGATGGTGATTGTAGTGGAGACTGAGGGGTGGGGGTGGGGGACGTGCATCTGATGATGGTAATTGTACTGCAGCCTGTGAGGGGTGGGGACGTGGATCTGATGGTGGTGATTGTACTGCAGCCTGTGAGGGGTGGGGACGTGGATCTGATGGTGATTGTAGTTCAGCCTGTGAGGGGTGGGGACGTGGATATGATGGTGATTGTAGTGCAGCCTGTGAGGGGAGGGGGATGTGGATCTGATGGTGGTGATTGTACTGCAGCCTGTGAGGGGAGGGGGACGTGGATCTGATGGTGATTGTAGTGGAGCCTGTTAGGGGTGGGGGATGTGGAGCTGATGGTGATTGTAGTGCAGCCTGTGAGGGGAGGGGGACGTGGATCTGATGGTGATTGTAGTGGAGACTGTGAGGGTTGGGGGTGGGGGACGTGGATCTGATGATGGTGATTGTAGTGGAGCCTGTGAGGGGTGGGGGACGTGGATCTGACGATGGTGATTGTAGTGGAGCCTGTGAGGGGTGGAGGACGTGGATCTGATGGTGGTGATTGTAGTTGAGCCTGTGAGGGACGTGGATCTAATAATGGTGATTGGACTGCAGCCTGTGAGGGGTGGGGGACGTGGACCTGATGGTGATTGTAGTGGAGCCTGTGATGGGTGGGGGACGTGGATCTGATGATGGTGATTGTAGTGGAGCCTGTGAGGGGTGGGGGACGTGGATCTGATGGTGATTGTAGTGGAGCCTGTGAGGGGTGGGGATGTGGATCTGATGATGGTGATTGTAGTGGAGCCTATGAGGGGTGGGGGATGTGGATCTGATGGTGGTGATTGTACTGCAGCCTGTGAGGGGAGGGGGACGTGGATCTGATGATGATGATTGTAGTGCAGCCTATGAGGGGAGGGGGACGTGGATCTGATGATGGTGATTGTAGCTCTGCCTGTGAGGGGTGGGGGACGTGGATCTGACGGTGGTGATTGTACTGCAGCCTGTGAGGGGTGGGGATGTGGATCTGATGGTGATTGTAGTGGAGCCTGTGAGGGGTGGGGGACGTGGATCTGATGATGGTGATTGTAGTGGAGCCTGTGAGGGGTGGGGGACGTGGATCTGATGATGGTGATTGTAGTGGAGCCTGTGAGGGGTAGGGGATGTGGATCTGATGATGGTGATTGTAGTGCAGCCTGTGAGGGGGGGGGGACACGTGGATCTGATGTTGGTGATTGTAGTGCAGCCTGTGAGGGGTGGGGGATGTGGATCTGATGGTGGTCATGGTGTTGGGTCCCTTGCCTAGAGTGTGAGCTCTTGTGTGTAGTGTAGGGTCAGCAACTTTTCACATTCCAGCTGTTGTAAAACTACAACTCCCATCATGCACTGACAGCCAACGGCCTTATTTGTCCAGCCAAAGCCTGTCAGGGCATGCTGGGAATTGTAGTTTCACAACATCTGGAGTGCTGAGGGTGCTACAGATTATTCTCTGTTTCTCTGCAGCATTTCACTGCCCCCCATCATTGATTTATCGAGTTTGCCTGCCAGTCTGTGACATCCCGCCGACGTGTCAGAACAATGAGATTGACCTGTACAGCAGTGAGTCGTGTTCTGCGCTGACGGAGGGCTGCGTCTGTGCGGAGGGAGAAGTTCTGCACCGTCAATACTCCACTTTGTGCATTTCTGAGAGCAAATGCGGTAATAACTGGTGTCTCTGCTCCCTCATACACAGCTGGGGTTGGTTGTCTGGATGTTCCTCCAGCTCTAGGAGTTCCCCGTGGTTCCTGGTGGGAGGTGTAGACGTTCTGCTCTTCGGAGAAGTGATGTTTGTTTCTGATTGCAGCTTGTACAGACGGCACTGGGACCCCACGTGAGATAGGAGAGGTCTGGCAGACGTCCGGTGCGGGATGCTGCGCCTATAAATGTGTCGATAACGAGACTATAATTGCAGTTCAGCACAACTGTTCTGATACAAATGACCTGCACTGCCGGCGACATGGAGAGGTACTCGTGTCTGTCTCCCACGACCAGACGTGCTGTCCTCAGAAGCTCTGCGGTAAGTGGAGGAAGTCCGACATCTGTGTAGAGTGTGGAGAGCGTTCCTGACCTGATAAGCCTCCAGCCTGTTCCCATTCAAACCCTTGCGGTTTTTTTACTCGCTGTAAAAATACTCGTCCAACTCCCATTGAAATCAATGGGAGACATTTTCGGGCGGTTGTTGACAAGTTTTTCGGCGCAGTTTCCACGTCAAAAAACGAATAAAAAAACTCTGTGTGAACAGGGCCTTAGGGTATGTTCACACGGCAGCGTCCATTACGGCTGAAATTACGGAGCTGTTTTCAGGAGAAAACAGCTCCTGAATTTCAGACGTAAATTGCTCGTACATTGCTGTTTTTCAATGGTGCCAATGAAAAACTGCTCCATTTACGTCTCAAGAAGTGACATGCACTTCTTTGACGCGGCCGTCTTTTTTAAAAAAAAATGACCGTCGGCACAGAACATCATAAAGCCCATTCAAATGAATGGGCAGATGTTTGCCGACGCATTGGAGCCGTATTTTTGGACGTAATTCGAGGCTAAATCGCCCGAATTACGTCCGTAAATAGGGTGTGTGAACCCAGTCTTATTCTGAATGGAGATATGAACTCCATAATAATCCCTTGTCAGACGAGTTCTCATCAGCCTCGGACGGGTTGTCTCCGCCTCTCGGACGGGTTGTCTCCGCCTCTCGGACGGGTTGTCTCCGCCTCTCGGACGGGTTGTCTCCGCCTCTCGGACGGGTTGTCTCCGCCCCTCGGACGGGTTGTCTCCGCCCCTCGGACGGGTTGTCTCCGCCCCTCGGAGGGGTTGTCTCCGCCCCTCGGACGGGTTGTCTCCGCCCCTCGGACGGGTTGTCTCCGCCTCTCGGACGGGTTGTCTCCGCTCTCGGACGGGTTGTCTCCGCTTCTCGGACGGGTTGTCTCCGCCTCTGGGATGGGTTTTTGCTGCGACTTGTAAACACATCCCAGAAGTTTCAGTCCATCTCTTCTTCTTTACTTAAGTTCATTTTTCAGATTAAGTTAATCAAGTTTTTCCTGATATTTTTTACCAGGCAGACCAGAAAACGTCCATGTCCATTACATTTGGTGTGACTTGAAGCCTCGCTCCCATAAATGTGGAGAATGTCTATAGAAAGCCATCACACCATTGCTGAATCTTCCCTCCTGTTCTCACCTCGTACTCCAGGTTCATTGTAACACAGGCTGTTTGTGTCTTTAGTGTGTAATGAGTCGCTGTGTGACGACCTGATCCTGGCGTGCCGCAGTCACCAGAAGCTGACCGCATATTACCAGCGTGACTCCTGCTGCCCCCGATACACGTGTGGTAAGATCCACCGCTGCTCTGTATAATGTTCCCATGATGCAGGAGCAGCTCCGGGGTCAGGCGAGGACTAGGTGTGGTGGGAAGTAGTCGATCCAATGGTGGAGACTTTCACGTGTGTTGTGAGGACGACTCGGCATCGATCTCCATCATGTAATAATCAGGATTTGATTTCTGTTATATGATGAATAAAACCGATGTCACGCAGGTAACAGATCAGAAGATCTTGGTAAAGAACATTTCACTCCTGTCTTGTAAATTGTGGCTCCACTTTGTGGTCCAGACTATGGTGAACACAAAGAAGAGCGGCTCTTTCCTACTCGGAGGATCGTGAAGGTTCCAGTCCTCCCACCAGGCTCTGTAGTGGGGAGGGTGGAAGTGGGGGCAATTATCGCTAGAAGCTAATAAATGTAAGGTTTGTTGACGTCTTCTGCTCCCGGGATGATCCGCAATGACGCTGATGTTCAGTTTAGCAGGGGTACGAGGCTCCACACACACAAAATACAGTTTGTCACATTCAGAAGTAGTGTCATTATTATCAGAAATATGTTTTATTGCAGAATGTGACCCTGAGAAATGTGACCAAGAAGGGCGACCGCAGTGTCGAGACGACCAGACGCTGTTTGCTGCTCACACTAATAATTCCTGCTGTGTCAGATACTTCTGTGGTAAGAGCTGAACTCCCGCTGCCAGATGTCGTACTGTGTGTGAATTGGGTGAGGATCTGAGCTCCGTCATGTCTTCCTATGTGTGCAGGATGTAACGTCTGTGCGGATCCTGTACCCACCTGTCAGCCGGGAGAAATACTCACCGTGAGCAGCAACATTACTGAGAGCTGCTGCCCAACCTACCAATGTGGTATGTCCTTCAAATCTGTGCCACACTTGAAAAGGTATAATGTAGTCACAATGGCAGCAAAGTGGTCAGTGATTAGCCGGGTCCTGGATTTCAACCAACCTGGAGCCACATCTGGAGGAAGTCCCATATGGACTGATAGGATCAGTACCAGTGTGTGGGAGGCAGGAAAATGAGATTGTGCACATTACTAATCAAAACCGTTTATTATCTTACAAAATATTGCTTCTGAAATGTTATACATTCATCCTGTTCAACTTACTAGTTAAAGCCTGCAGACAGTGCTGAGAGTATATCCTTGGTTTAGCCGCTGTCTATTAAGAACACGTCGCTACCCACACTAGCACCACCAATTGTCTACTGTGTATATATATTGTTCAAGTAAAGAAAAGAAGCTGCCACAAGTACAGGAGAGGATCGGTCACTATGTAAACATGAATGGAGAAGAGCCGCCAGCAAGTAAAGGAGAGGAGCGGCCAGCAAGTAAAGGAGAGGAGCGGCCAGCAAGTAAAGGAGAGAAGCGGCCAGCAAGTAAAGGAGAGGAGCGGCCAGCAAGTAAAGGAGAGGAGCGGCCAGCAAGTAAAGGAGAGGAGCGGCCAGCAAGTAAAGGAGAGGAGCGGCCAGCAAGTAAAGGAGAGGAGCGGCCAGCAAGTAAAGGAGAGGAGCGGTCAGCAAGTAAAGGAGAGGAGCGGCCAGCAAGTAAAGGAGAGGAGCGGCCAGCAAGTAAAGGAGAGGAGCGGCCAGCAAGTAAAGGAGAGGAGCGGCCAGCAAGTAAAGGAGAGGAGCGGCCAGCAAGTAAAGGAGAGGAGCGGCCAGCAAGTAAAGGAGAGGAGCGGCCAGCAAGTAAAGGAGAGGAGCGGCCAGCAAGTAAAGGAGAGGAGCGGCCAGCAAGTAAAGGAGAGGAGCGGCCAGCAAGTAAAGGAGAGGAGCGGCCAGCAAGTAAAGGAGAGGAGCGGCCAGCAAGTAAAGGAGAGGAGCGGCCAGCAAGTAAAGGAGAGGAGCGGCCAGCAAGTAAAGGAGAGGAGCGGCCAGCAAGTAAAGGAGAGGAGCGGCCAGCAAGTAAAGGAGAGGAGCGGCCAGCAAGTAAAGGAGAGGAGCGGCCAGCAAGTAAAGGAGAGGAGCGGCCAGCAAGTAAAGGAGAAGAGCGGCCAGCAAGTAAAGGAGAGGAGCGGCCAGCAAGTAAAGGAGAGGAGCGGCCAGCAAGTAAAGGAGAGGAGCGGCCAGCAAGTAAAGGAGAGGAGCGGCCAGCAAGTAAAGGAGAGGAGCGGCCATCATGTAAACATAAATGGAGATGATCCCCCACAAAGTAACGGAGAGGATCCAGCACCAAGCAAAGCAGAAGAGCTGCCACCAAGTCAAAAAGAGGAGCCGCCACCGTGTAAACAAAACTGGAGATAAACCCTCAACTGTTAGAGAGAGAAACCACCACCAAGTACAAGAGAAGCAATTGCAGTGTAAACTTAATGTAACTGGAGAGGAGTCCCCACCAAGTGAAGGGGAGGACCCGCCACCAAGTTAAAGAGAGGTGCTGCAACCAAGTAAATATAGGTGGAAATAAGCTGTCACCAAGTATAGGAGAGGGGCCTGCACTAAGTGAAGAAGAAGAGCCGCCTTCAGGTAAAAGAGAGTAGCTGCAACAAAGTAAAGGACAGGAGCCGTCACAAAATAAACATAAGTGGAGTAATACCTGCATAAACCTAACTGTAGATCAGTGGTTCCCAAACTTTCTGATGCCGGGAGCCACTTTTCGCCAAGATTTTTGTTTGGGACCCCCCGTCACCGTACTTAGCCCCATTTAGTCTGACCTATGTCAACATCATTCATAGTTAGATGTCGGTACTTGGCTCCATTTGAAAAATAAGTCCCTGCAACATCGAAGACAACAATAATTGTGTGGGGTTGGGGGCGAGCTCAAGGTATTTTGCTGCCGTGCGTCGCTGAGACCCAACTATGGCCGCTGATGGTGGGTCATGTGACCGGACCCATTCATCAGTGGCCATCAGAGGCATAGCTAGGGGTGAAACACATCTGTTGGCCCCACCACGCAGTATAATGCCATTATAGCTGCCCCCAATGCCCCTATAGTGCCTCCCTACACAATATAATGACCCTTTGGTGCCCCCACACAGTATAATGTCCCAATAGCTGCCCCAACACAGTATAATGCCCCCACAGCTGCCCCATACAGTATATTGCCCCATGGCGGCCCCCATACCCATACAATGAGTGAAGGAGATCCCTCTGATCCTCCGGCCTGTGCAGTGTGTGGCTTGGGACAGACAGGTGTGATGATGTCACTACATCGCGCCTATCTGTGCCGAGCCGCTCATAGCTGGCATAATGTAGCGAATGCTAAAGCAAGGAGCCGTCAGCTCCCTGCTCCAGTATTGGATTCAACTCTATCTGCGTCCGGAGGACAAAGACACAGTTAATACTGGGACATCAGTGAGCGGCTCGCGACACCACCATATTAACATAAGTGGAGACGACCTGTCATCAAGTAAAGAGAGGAGCTGCAGCCAAGTAAAGGACAGGAGTCATCACTAAGTAAACATAAGAGAAGCCACCATCAAATAAATATAAGACAAGACCTCACCCAGCAAACGATGTAAACATAAGTAGAAAGAGGCCACCAACCAATGTTTTGTCCAGGAGACTCACCAATGTCCTAATAAACAATCCAAAATAAAATAAATACGTATCCATTAGTAATCCCAGATATTCGGAAAACCGGGAAAAATGCTCTAAACTAAACACAAACTTTATACCTGCGTAATTTCTTCTCTACCGACTTCCCTTACGATGATTTTGTGAAATTGATCCTGACACACTTCTGCGTTAAGGAAATCAACACTTTGATGTTCTCTCCGTAGTGTGTGATACGGCTCGATGTCCTGACATAATCTGTGACCTGGGAATGTCTGCAATCGAGATGTGGACCCCGAATAGCTGCTGCCCCTACAGAGCGTGCGGTAAAGACATGTTGAAAATAGTAAAACAACTACTAATATTAATTCAACAGATTCAGGAACTTACCCCAAGTCATATAGAAAAGGCATTTTATAAACCATATAAGTCTACTATAATACTGCTCGAATATACAAGAATGTAACTACTATAATACTGCTCCTATATACAAGAATATAACTACTATAATACTGCTCCTACATACAAGAATATAACTACTATAATACTGCCCCCTATATACAAGAATATAAATACTATTATACTGCCCCCTATATACAAGAATATAACTACTATAATACTGCTCCTATATACAAGAATATAACTACTATAATACTGCCCCCTATATACAAGAATATAACTACTATAATACTGCTCCTATATACAAGAATATAACTACTATAATACTGCCCCTATATATAAGAATATAACTACTATAATACTGCCCCCTATATACAAGAATATAAATACTATAATACTGCTCCTATATACAAGAATATAACTACTATAATACTGCTCCTATATACAAGAATATAACTACTATAATACTGCCCCTATATATAAGAATATAACTACTATAATACTGCCCCCTATATACAAGAATATAACTACTATAATACTGCCCCCTATATACAAGAATATAACTACTATAATACTGCCCCCTATATACAAGAATATAACTACTATAATACTGCCCCCTATATACAAGACTATAACTACTATAATACTGCTTCTATATACAAGAATATAACTACTATAATACTGCTCCTATATACAAGAATATAACTACTATAATACTGCTCCTATATACAAGAATATAACTACTATAATACTGCTCCTACATACAAGAATATAACTACTATAATACTGCTCCTATATACAAGAATATAACTACTATAATACTGCTCCTATATACAAGAATATAACTACTATAATACTGCCCCTATATATAAGAATATAACTACTATAATACTGCCCCCTATATACAAGACTATAACTACTATAATACTGCTTCTATATACAAGAATATAACTACTATAATACTGCTCCTATATACAAGAATATAACTACTATAATACTGCCCCTATATACAAGAATATAACTACTATAATACTGCCCCTATATACAAGAATATAACTACTATAATACTGCCCCTATATACAAGAATATAACTACTATAATACTGCTCCTATATACAAGAATATAACTACTATAATACTGCTCCTATATACAAGAATATATCTACTATAATACTGCTCCTATATACAAGAATATAACTACTATAATACTGCCCCCTATATACAAGAATATAACTACTATATACTGCCCCCTATATACAAGAATATAACTACTATAATACTTCCCCTATATACAAGAATATAACTACTATAATACTTCCCCTATATACAAGAATATAACTACTATAATACTGCCCCTATATACAAGAATATAACTACTATACTACTGCCCCTATATACAAGAATATAACTACTATAATACTGCCTCCTATATACAAGAATATAACTACTATAATACTGCCCCCTATATACAAGAATATAACTACTATAATACTGCCTCCTATACACAAGAATATAACTACTATAATACTGCCCCCTATATACAAGAATATAACTACTATAATACTGCCTCCTATATACAAGAATATAACTACTATAATACTGCACCCTATATACAAGAATATAACTACTATAATACTGCCCCCTATATACATGAATATAACTACTATAATACTGCTACTATATACAAGAATATAACTACTATAATACTGCCCCTATATACAAGAATATAACTACTATAATACTGCTCCTATATACAAGAATATAACTACTATAATACTGCCCCTATATACAAGAATATAACTACTATAATACTGTCCCCTATATACAAGAATATAACTACTATAATACTTCCCCTATATACAAGAATATAACTACTATAATACTTCCCCTATATACAAGAATATAACTACTATAATACTGCCCCTATATACAAGAATATAACTACTATACTACTGCCCCTATATACAAGAATATAACTACTATAATACTGCCTCCTATATACAAGAATATAACTACTATAATACTGCCCCCTATATACAAGAATATAACTACTATAATACTGCCTCCTATACACAAGAATATAACTACTATAATACTGCCCCCTATATACAAGAATATAACTACTATAATACTGCCTCCTATATACAAGAATATAACTACTATAATACTGCCCCCTATATACAAGAATATAACTACTATAATACTGCCCCCTATATACATGAATATAACTACTATAATACTGCTACTATATACAAGAATATAACTACTATAATACTGCCCCTATATACAAGAATATAACTACTATAATACTGCTCCTATATACAAGAATATAACTACTATAATACTGCCCCTATATACAAGAATATAACTACTATAATACTGTCCCCTATATACAAGAATATAACTACTATAATACTGTCCCATATATACAAGAATATAACTACTATAATACTGCCTCCTATATACAAGAATATAACTACTATAATACTGCTACTATATACAAGAATATAACTACTATAATACTGCCCCTATATACAAGAATATAACTACTATAATACTGCTCCTATATACAAGAATATAACTACTATAATACTGCCCCTACATACAAGAATATAACTACTATAATACTGCTCCTATATACATGAATATAACTACTATAATACTGTCCCCTATATACAAGAATATAACTACTATAATACTGCCCCATATATACAAGAATATAACTACTATAATACTGCCCCTATATATAAGAATATAACTACTATAATACTGCCCCCTATATACAAGAATATAACTACTATAATACTGCCCCCTATATACAAGAATATAACTACTATAATACTACCCCCTATATACAAGACTATAACTACTATAATACTGCCCCCTATATACAAGACTATAACTACTATAATACTGCTTCTATATACAAGAATATAACTACTATAATACTGCTCCTATATACAAGAATATAACTACTATAATACTGCTCCTATATACAAGAATATAACTACTATAATACTGCTCCTACATACAAGAATATAACTACTATAATACTGCTCCTATATACAAGAATATAACTACTATAATACTGCTCCTATATACAAGAATATAACTACTATAATACTGCCCCTATATACAAGAATATAACTACTATAATACTGTCCCCTATATACAAGAATATAACTACTATAATACTGTCCCATATATACAAGAATATAACTACTATAATACTGCCTCCTATATACAAGAATATAACTACTATAATACTGCTACTATATACAAGAATATAACTACTATAATACTGCCCCTATATACAAGAATATAACTACTATAATACTGCTCCTATATACAAGAATATAACTACTATAATACTGCCCCTACATACAAGAATATAACTACTATAATACTGCTCCTATATACATGAATATAACTACTATAATACTGTCCCCTATATACAAGAATATAACTACTATAATACTGCCCCATATATACAAGAATATAACTACTATAATACTGCCCCTATATATAAGAATATAACTACTATAATACTGCCCCCTATATACAAGAATATAACTACTATAATACTGCCCCCTATATACAAGAATATAACTACTATAATACTACCCCCTATATACAAGACTATAACTACTATAATACTGCCCCCTATATACAAGACTATAACTACTATAATACTGCTTCTATATACAAGAATATAACTACTATAATACTGCTCCTATATACAAGAATATAACTACTATAATACTGCTCCTATATACAAGAATATAACTACTATAATACTGCTCCTACATACAAGAATATAACTACTATAATACTGCTCCTATATACAAGAATATAACTACTATAATACTGCCCCTATATATAAGAATATAACTACTATAATACTGCCCCCTATATACAAGACTATAACTACTATAATACTGCCCCCTATATACAAGAATATAACTACTATAATACTGCCCCTATATATAAGAATATAACTACTATAATACTGCCCCCTATATACAAGACTATAACTACTATAATACTGCCCCCTATATACAAGAATATAACTACTATAATACTGCTCCTATATACAAGAATATAACTACTATAATACTGCCCCTATATACAAGAATATAACTACTATAATACTGCCCCTATATACAAGAATATAACTACTATAATACTGCCCCTATATACAAGAATATAACTACTATAATACTGCTCCTATATACAAGAATATAACTACTATAAGGGCATGACCACACATGGCGGAATTCCTCCGCAACTGTCCGCATCAATGCCGCACCTAATCCGGGTTGCGGATTACGGCTGCGGATCTGCACAAAATGTGCAGAAAATTGATGCGGACTAGCTGCTGCGGACTGCGGGAAAAGTGCTTCCCTTCTCCCTATCAGTGCAGGATAGAGAGAAGGGACAGCACTTTCCCTAGTGAAAGTAAAAGAATTTCATACTTACCGCCCGTTGTCTTTATGACGCGTCCCTCCTTCGGCATCCAGCCCGACCTCCCTGGATGACGCGCCAGTCCATGTGACCGCTGCAGCCTGTGCTTGGCCTGTGATTGGCTGCAGCCGTCACTTACACTGAAACGTCATCCTGGGAGGCCGGACTGGAGACAGAAACAGGGAGTTCTCGGTAAGTACGAACTTCATTTTTTTTTACAGATCGGTAGTCACTGTCCCGGGTGCAGAAACAGTTACTGCCGATCGCTTAACTCTTTCAGCACCCTGGACAGTGACTATTTACTGACGTCTCCTAGCAACGCTCCCGTCATTACGGGAGCCACATTGACTTCCTCAGTCTGGCTGTAGACCTAGAAATACATAGGTCCAGCCAGAATGAAGAAATGTCAAGTGAAAAAAGCAAGACGCATCCGCAGCACACATAACATGTGCATGACAGCTGCGGACTTCATTGCGGAACTTTGAATCTCCATTGAAGTCAATGGAGAAATTCCGCCATGAGTCCGCCACTGCTCCGCAACAGACAGAGCATGCTGCGGACACCAAATTCCGCTCCGCAGCCTATGCTCCGCAGCGGAATTGTACGCATCGTGTAAACGAACACTGCTAAATTAAAGTGAAAGTCAATGGAGAAACGGCTCCGCTGCGGATTAACGCTGCGGAGTGTCCGCAGCGGAATTTAAGTGCAATTCCGCCATGTGTGAACCCGCCCTAATACTGCTCCTATATACAAGAATATATCTACTATAATACTGCTCCTATATACAAGAATATAACTACTATAATACTGCCCCCTATATACAAGAATATAACTACTATATACTGCCCCCTATATACAAGAATATAACTACTATAATACTTCCCCTATATACAAGAATATAACTACTATAATACTTCCCCTATATACAAGAATATAACTACTATAATACTGCCCCTATATACAAGAATATAACTACTATACTACTGCCCCTATATACAAGAATATAACTACTATAATACTGCCTCCTATATACAAGAATATAACTACTATAATACTGCCCCCTATATACAAGAATATAACTACTATAATACTGCCTCCTATACACAAGAATATAACTACTATAATACTGCCCCCTATATACAAGAATATAACTACTATAATACTGCCTCCTATATACAAGAATATAACTACTATAATACTGCCCCCTATATACAAGAATATAACTACTATAATACTGCCCCCTATATACATGAATATAACTACTATAATACTGCTACTATATACAAGAATATAACTACTATAATACTGCCCCTATATACAAGAATATAACTACTATAATACTGCTCCTATATACAAGAATATAACTACTATAATACTGCCCCTATATACAAGAATATAACTACTATAATACTGTCCCCTATATACAAGAATATAACTACTATAATACTTCCCCTATATACAAGAATATAACTACTATAATACTTCCCCTATATACAAGAATATAACTACTATAATACTGCCCCTATATACAAGAATATAACTACTATACTACTGCCCCTATATACAAGAATATAACTACTATAATACTGCCTCCTATATACAAGAATATAACTACTATAATACTGCCCCCTATATACAAGAATATAACTACTATAATACTGCCTCCTATACACAAGAATATAACTACTATAATACTGCCCCCTATATACAAGAATATAACTACTATAATACTGCCTCCTATATACAAGAATATAACTACTATAATACTGCCCCCTATATACAAGAATATAACTACTATAATACTGCCCCCTATATACATGAATATAACTACTATAATACTGCTACTATATACAAGAATATAACTACTATAATACTGCCCCTATATACAAGAATATAACTACTATAATACTGCTCCTATATACAAGAATATAACTACTATAATACTGCCCCTATATACAAGAATATAACTACTATAATACTGTCCCCTATATACAAGAATATAACTACTATAATACTGTCCCATATATACAAGAATATAACTACTATAATACTGCCTCCTATATACAAGAATATAACTACTATAATACTGCTACTATATACAAGAATATAACTACTATAATACTGCCCCTATATACAAGAATATAACTACTATAATACTGCTCCTATATACAAGAATATAACTACTATAATACTGCCCCTACATACAAGAATATAACTACTATAATACTGCTCCTATATACATGAATATAACTACTATAATACTGTCCCCTATATACAAGAATATAACTACTATAATACTGCCCCATATATACAAGAATATAACTACTATAATACTGCCCCTATATATAAGAATATAACTACTATAATACTGCCCCCTATATACAAGAATATAACTACTATAATACTGCCCCCTATATACAAGAATATAACTACTATAATACTACCCCCTATATACAAGACTATAACTACTATAATACTGCCCCCTATATACAAGACTATAACTACTATAATACTGCTTCTATATACAAGAATATAACTACTATAATACTGCTCCTATATACAAGAATATAACTACTATAATACTGCTCCTATATACAAGAATATAACTACTATAATACTGCTCCTACATACAAGAATATAACTACTATAATACTGCTCCTATATACAAGAATATAACTACTATAATACTGCTCCTATATACAAGAATATAACTACTATAATACTGCCCCTATATACAAGAATATAACTACTATAATACTGTCCCCTATATACAAGAATATAACTACTATAATACTGCTCCTATATACAAGACTATAACTACTATAATACTGCTCCCTATATACAAGAATATAACTACTATAATACTGCTCCTATATACAAGAATATAACTACTATAATACTGCTCCTATATACAAGAATATAACTACTATAATACTGCTCCTACATACAAGAATATAACTACTATAATACTGCCCCCTATATACAAGAATATAACTACTATAATACTACCCCCTATATACAAGACTATAACTACTATAATACTGCCCCCTATATACAAGACTATAACTACTATAATACTGCTTCTATATACAAGAATATAACTACTATAATACTGCTCCTATATACAAGAATATAACTACTATAATACTGCTCCTATATACAAGAATATAACTACTATAATACTGCTCCTACATACAAGAATATAACTACTATAATACTGCTCCTATATACAAGAATATAACTACTATAATACTGCTCCTATATACAAGAATATAACTACTATAATACTGCCCCTATATACAAGAATATAACTACTATAATACTGTCCCCTATATACAAGAATATAACTACTATAATACTGTCCCATATATACAAGAATATAACTACTATAATACTGCCTCCTATATACAAGAATATAACTACTATAATACTGCTACTATATACAAGAATATAACTACTATAATACTGCCCCTATATACAAGAATATAACTACTATAATACTGCTCCTATATACAAGAATATAACTACTATAATACTGCCCCTACATACAAGAATATAACTACTATAATACTGCTCCTATATACATGAATATAACTACTATAATACTGTCCCCTATATACAAGAATATAACTACTATAATACTGCCCCATATATACAAGAATATAACTACTATAATACTGCCCCTATATATAAGAATATAACTACTATAATACTGCCCCCTATATACAAGAATATAACTACTATAATACTGCCCCCTATATACAAGAATATAACTACTATAATACTACCCCCTATATACAAGACTATAACTACTATAATACTGCCCCCTATATACAAGACTATAACTACTATAATACTGCTTCTATATACAAGAATATAACTACTATAATACTGCTCCTATATACAAGAATATAACTACTATAATACTGCTCCTATATACAAGAATATAACTACTATAATACTGCTCCTACATACAAGAATATAACTACTATAATACTGCTCCTATATACAAGAATATAACTACTATAATACTGCTCCTATATACAAGAATATAACTACTATAATACTGCCCCTATATATAAGAATATAACTACTATAATACTGCCCCCTATATACAAGACTATAACTACTATAATACTGCCCTCTATATACAAGAATATAACTACTATAATACTGCTTCTATATACAAGAATATAACTACTATAATACTGCTCCTATATACAAGAATATAACTACTATAATACTGCCCCTATATACAAGAATATAACTACTATAATACTGCCCCTATATACAAGAATATAACTACTATAATACTGCCCCTATATACAAGAATATAACTACTATAATACTGCTCCTATATACAAGAATATAACTACTATAATACTGCTCCTATATACAAGAATATATCTACTATAATACTGCTCCTATATACAAGAATATAACTACTATAATACTGCCCCCTATATACAAGAATATAACTACTATATACTGCCCCCTATATACAAGAATATAACTACTATAATACTTCCCCTATATACAAGAATATAACTACTATAATACTTCCCCTATATACAAGAATATAACTACTATAATACTGCCCCTATATACAAGAATATAACTACTATACTACTGCCCCTATATACAAGAATATAACTACTATAATACTGCCTCCTATATACAAGAATATAACTACTATAATACTGCCCCCTATATACAAGAATATAACTACTATAATACTGCCTCCTATACACAAGAATATAACTACTATAATACTGCCCCTATATACAAGAATATAACTACTATAATACTGCCCCATATATACAAGAATATAACTACTATAATACTGCCTCCTATATACAAGAATATAACTACTATAATACTGCCTCCTATATACAAGAATATAACTACTATAATACTGCTACTATATACAAGAATATAACTACTATAATACTGCCCCTATATACAAGAATATAACTACTATAATACTGCTCCTATATACAAGAATATAACTACTATAATACTGCCCCTATATACAAGAATATAACTACTATAATACTGTCCCCTATATACAAGAATATAACTACTATAATACTGTCCCATATATACAAGAATATAACTACTATAATACTGCCTCCTATATACAAGAATATAACTACTATAATACTGCTACTATATACAAGAATATAACTACTATAATACTGCCCCTATATACAAGAATATAACTACTATAATACTGCTCCTATATACAAGAATATAACTACTATAATACTGCCCCTACATACAAGAATATAACTACTATAATACTGCTCCTATATACATGAATATAACTACTATAATACTGTCCCCTATATACAAGAATATAACTACTATAATACTGCCCCATATATACAAGAATATAACTACTATAATACTGCTCCTATATACAAGAATATAATTACTATAATACTCCTATATACAAGAATATAACTACTATAATACCGCCTCTATATACAAGAAAATAACTACTATAATACTGCTCCTATATACAAGCATATAACTACTATGTACTGCCCCCTATATACAAGAATATAACTACTATAATACTGCTCCTATATACAAGAATATAACTACTATAATACTGTCCCCTATATACAAGAATATAACTACTATAATACTGTCCCCTATATACAAGAATATAACTACCATAATACTGTCCCCTATATACAAGAATATAACTACTATAATACTGCTCCTATATACAAGAATATAACTACTATAATACTGCCCCTATATACAAGAATATAACTACTATAATACTGCTCCTATATGCAAGAATATAACTACTATAATACTGCTTCTATATACAAGAATATAACTACTATAATACTACCCCTATATACAAGAATATAACTACTATAATACTGCTCCTATATACAAGAATATAACTACTATAATACTGCTCCTATATACAAGAATATAACTACTATAATACTGCTCCTATATACAAGAATATAACTACTATAATACTGCTCCTATATACAAGAATATAACTACTATAATACTGCTCCTATATACAGGAATATAACTACTATAATACTGCCCCTATATACAAGAATATAACTACTATAATACTGCCCCTATATACAAGAATATAACTACTATAATACTGCTCCCTATATACAAGAATATAACTACTATACTACTGCCCCCTATATACAAGAATATAACTACTATAATACTGCTCCTATATACAAGAATATAACTACTATAATACTGCCCCTATATACAAGAATATAACTACTATAATACTGCTCCTATATACAAGAATATAACTACTATAAGGGTATGTTCACACGGCCAAATTTCAGACGTATACGAGGCGTATTATGCCTCGTTTTACGTCTGAAAATAGGGCTACAATACGTCGGCAAACATCTGCCCATTCATTTGACGTACTGTGCAGACGACCTGTTATTTACGCGTCGTCGTTTGACAGCTGTCAAACGAAGACTCGTAAAAATACAGCCTCGTCAAAAGAAGTGCAGGACACTTCTTTGGACGTTTTTGGAGCTGTTTTCTCATAGACTCCAATGAAAACAGCTCCAAAAACGGACGTAAAAAACGCCGCGAAAAATGCGAGTTGGTAAAAAAACTTCTGAAAAGCAGGGTCTGTTTTCCCTTGAAAACAGCTCTGGATTTTCAGACGTTTTTGTTGACTACGTGTGAACATACCCTAATACTACCCCCTATATACAAGAATAGAACTACTATAATACTGCTCCTATATACAAGAATATAACTACTATAATACTGCCCCTATATACAAGAATATAACTTCTATAATACTGCTCCCTATATACAAGAATATAACTACTATAATACTACCCCCTATGTACAAGAATATAACTACTATAATACTGCCCCCTATATACAAGAATATAACTACTATAATACTGCCCCCTATATACAAGAATATAACTACTATAATACTGCCCCTATATACAAGAATATAACTACTATAATACTGCCCCTATATACAAGAATATAACTACTATAATACTGCCCCCTATATACAAGAATAGAACTACTATAATACTGCCCCTATATACAAGAATAGAACTACTATAATACTGCTCCTATATACAAGAATATAACTACTATAATACTGCCCCTATATACAAGAATATAACTACTATAATACTGCCCCTATATACAAGAATATAACTACTATAATACTGCCCCCTATATACAAGAATATAACTACTATAATACTGCCCCTATATACAAGAATATAACTACTATAATACTGCCAGTATATACAAGAATATAACTACTATAATACTGCCCCTATATACAAGAATATAACTACTATAATACTGCCCCCTATATACAACAATATACCTACTATAATACTGCTCCTATATACAAGAATATAACTACTATAATACTGCTCCTATATACAGGAATATAACTACTATATACAAGAATATAACTACTATAATACTGCCCCTATATACAAGAATATAACTACTATAATACTGCCCCATATATACAAGAATATAACTACTATAATACTGCCTCCTATATACAAGAATATAACTACTATAATACTGCCTCCTATATACAAGAATATAACTACTATAATACTGCTCCTATATACAAGAATATAACTACTATAAGGGCGGGTTCACACATGGCGGAATTGCACTTAAATTCCGCTGCGGACACTCCGCAGCGTTAATCCGCAGCGGAGCCGTTTCTACATTGACTTTCACTTTAATTTAGCAGTGTTCGTTTACACGATGCGTACAATTCCGCTGCGGAGCATAGGCTGCGGAGCGGAATTTGGTGTCCG
The DNA here is from genome assembly GCF_050947455.1 of Rhinoderma darwinii. Taxonomy (NCBI): domain Eukaryota; kingdom Metazoa; phylum Chordata; class Amphibia; order Anura; family Rhinodermatidae; genus Rhinoderma; species Rhinoderma darwinii. Next base: position 78,026,469 of record NC_134695.1, read on the forward strand.
CAGCATGCTCTGTCTGTTGCGGAGCAGTGGCGGACTCATGGCGGAATTTCTCCATTGACTTCAATGGAGATTCAAAGTTCCGCAATGAAGTCCGCAGCTGTCATGCACATGTCATGTGTGCTGCGGATGCGTCTTGCTTTTTTTACTTGACATTTCTTCATTCTGGCTGGACCTATGTATTTCTAGGTCTACAGCCAGACTGAGGAAGTCAATGGGGCTCCCGTAATGACGGGAGCGTTGCTAGGAGACGTCAGTAAATAGTCACTGTCCAGGGTGCTGAAAGAGTTACGCGATCGGCAGTAACTGTTTCTGCACCCGGGACAGTGACTACCGATCCCAATATACATGTATCTGTAAAAAAACATATAAGTTCATACTTACCGAGAACTCCCTTCGTCTGTCTCCAGTCCGGCCTCCCAGGATGACGTTTCAGTGTAAGTGACGGCTGCAGCCAATCACAGGCCAAGCACAGGCTGCAGCGGTCACATGGACTGGCGCGTCATCCAGGGAGGTCGGGCTGGATGCCGAAAGAGGGACGCGTCACCAAGACAACGGCCGGTAAGTATGAAAATCGTTTACTTTCACTAGGGAAAGTGCTGTCCCTTCTCTCTATCCTGCACTGATAGGGAGAAGGGAAGCACTTTTCCCGCAGTCTGCAGCAGCTAGTCCGCATCAATGTACTGCACATTTTGTGCAGATCCGCTGCAGAATCTGCAACGCAGATTCTGTGCGGCATCGATGCGGACAGTTGCGGAGGAATTCCGCCATGTGTGGTCATGCCCTAAGACTGCCCCCTATATACAAGAATATAACTACTATAATACTGCTCCTATATACAAGAATATAACTACTATAATACTGCCCCTATATACAAGAATATAACTACTATAATACTGCTCCTATATACAAGAATATAACTACTATAATATTGCCTCCTATATACAAGAATATAACTACTATAATACTGCTCCCTATATACAAGAATATAACTACTATAATACTGCCTCCTATATACAAGAATATAACTACTATAATACTGCTCCTATATACAAGAATATAACTACTATAATACTGCCTCTATATACAAGAATATAACTACTATAATACTGCTCCTATATACAAGAATATAACTACTATAATACTGCCTCCTATATACAAGAATATAACTACTATAATACTGCTCCTACATACAAGAATATAACTACTATAAGACTGCCCCCTATATACAAGAATATAACTACTATAATACTGCTCCTATATACAAGAATATAACTACTATAATACTGCCCCTATATACAAGAATATAACTACTATAATACTGCTCCTATATACAAGAATATAACTACTATAATATTGCCTCCTATATACAAGAATATAACTACTATAATACTGCTCCCTATATACAAGAATATAACTACTATAATACTGCCTCCTATATACAAGAATATAACTACTATAATACTGCTCCTATATACAAGAATATAACTACTATAATACTGCCTCTATATACAAGAATATAATTACTATAATACTGCTCCTATATACAAGAATATAACTACTATAATACTGCCTCCTATATACAAGAATATAACTACTATAATACTGCTCCTATATACAAGAATATAACTACTATAATACTGCCCCTATATACAAGAATATAACTACTATAATACTGCTCCTATATACAAGAATATAACTACTATAATACTGCCCCCTATATACAAGAATATAACTACTATAATACTGCTCCTATATACAAGAATATAACTACTATAATACTGCTCCTATATACAAGAATATAACTACTATAATACTGCCCCCTGTGGTTATAACTTGCTGTGTCATTTTTCTCTTTTCTCCGCAGAATGTTCCTGTGAGAAGGTCCAGCAGTCGGAGTGTAATGTTGTAAGTTTTTTTGTTTTCTTTGTGGGGGAGGTGTCAGTGTCTCAGGCTCCTCCCATTATCGGACAATAGGTAATGACACCCTTATACAGGAGGCGCTGGATTGTTTTTTTTCTTTTTACATTGTCTTTTTTTTATTTTAGGGTGAAAAATTAGAAGTTGATGAAGATTTTTTGAACTCTGCAGCAAATCCCTGTAACTGCACAGTATATAGATGTGGTAAGACTGACGCCCCATCACCCACCGCATACATATTTCACTTGCACTTGGTATGATTAGAAAGCATCGCACCTATTAGAGACAATAAAGGTAAACCCGTTCATCACATTCGGGGCGCCAGTGCGCGTGCTCAGCTCTGAACTGCCAAAAAACTGGGGAAGCTACGGAAGTCCCCGTGTCAACAGCAGAAACCCTGAGTGAAAGTCTATAGGGCTGCACGGGGCTTCTCCAGCTCAGGAGCGGGGCAATTCTCTAATAGAAGTACAACAGGGGGCTGTTATGTCAGTGACATGGGGGCAAATATCTGGCGCGGCTTCTCCCATCTGATGGGGGTGTGGATCGGGCTTGGGTTTGCGGGGTGATGGCAGTGGTTTTGTAGATGGGGGGACAGTAGATCTTCTGATCTAGAGGCAGCGGGGACAGAGGGGTTGATGCTCTGACCTCTCATCCGTTTCTCTCACAGTGAAGGACACGGTGTGTGTAAGTAAAGAGCATGGCGTCCTGCGGCCGGGGCAGACCGTGGTCCAGCACACGTCTGAGGGAATGTGTTACTCTTCACACTGTACATCCGCCATTGACCCCATCACCAAATATCACCAGATCAACGTCTCTTCCCTGAACTGCACCGCCAAGTGTGAAGCTGTAAGTGGACCAGCAGTGACCGTGTTCACCTGTCCTGACGCATTTTTCTGAGTTCCTAAACCACCTGCACACGACACAGCGGAAACTTCTGCAGTTATGAATCGACTTCTACAGCGAATACCGCGCCAAACATCATTGATAAGTATGAGGTGGCAGAACATACAGCACACACATAAATCTGAACATCGTGTTCTGTGAGTGCCTCCTGACTGCAGCACGACACACATGACATACTGACAGATCAGCGGCACGACCTGGGGACTGTAATGTGGCATATCGGATATGAGGGATGGGGGAGCAAGCAGCTGCGTGTCAGTAATGGAAGATATTTCTTGTCTTTTTCTATCTCAGAATCAGTTATATGAGCCGCCAAGAGATGTTATCCGCTGCTGCGGCCGCTGCAGGAACGTGTCATGTGTCCAGACCTTAGTGAATGGTACATTCCTCACTCACAGGGTGAGTACAGCATGGACCATACCATTCACACCACACCATCTGCATGTCCTCTCCTGTCTGTTGATCAGACCTCTGGATGAATCGGGGGCAGCTACTCCAGGGGGCACCTCATGATGTCACCTGGAAATAAACGCTGCCCCTGGGACTTTGCCAGAACATATGATGTTTGGATCATCTTCCCCGATCTGAGGACTGTTACAAGGGGACAAGAGGATCAGGCAGGATGGGGTACGCTGGCTGATGTGTGGCATGCTGGGTACCATCCTGGATCGCAGGTTATGTCAGCTGGTCAATCACCAACATCAGGCTTCTAGTTGTCGAGCAGCCGCCTCGGTCTGCGGAGATGAGGTCTGCATGGCGATCAGTGGTTGCATTTTGTACAGTCGGATGGGCTGTTACTGCTTTGCTTGGAGACTGAGGAGTTCTATATTCCCTATATAAACCTTCATCAGTCCATATGTTCTTCAACTGATGTGAAAACCCCTCAAGAACACATGAAAACTGGTCACATGGAAACAACCATCCTGCATCTGAGCCCATCTTAATGTTCTCCATGTCTCCTCTGTCCTTGTTGTTTTTCAATGGCGCTGACATGGGGTATAATGTTCAGACTGTGAGGTGACCCAGTGCTGATTAGTAACTGAGCAGTCAAACAGTTGGGTCATAGTAGCTCCCCTTCACCCTCGGAGACCATGTACTTTCTGGGTCTTGTACAGTAAACCACAACCGCTGATTGGCAGGAAGGCGACCTCAGATCTTAATCCAGAGTCTAAAGTCCTACAGGGTCTTCTACAAAGTAATATTAATAAGTGAGAATTATTAAGACTGTCGGTTGCCTCTATTGTCTTCTCTCTTGATGTCTGTTGCCTCTATTGTCTTCTCTCTTGATGTCTGTTGCCTCTATGGTCTTCTCTTTTGATGTCTGCTGCCTCTATGGTCTTCTTTCTTGATGTCTGTTGCCTCTATGGTCTTCTCTCTTGATGTCTGTTGCCTCTATGGTCTTCTCTCTTGATGTCTGTTGCCTCTAAGGTCTACCGTCTTGATGTCTGTTGCCTCTATGGTCTTCTCTCTTGATGTCTGTTGCCTCTATGGTCTTCCCTCTTGATGTCTGTTGCCTCTATGGTCTTCCCCCTTGATGTCTGTTGCCTCTATGGTCTTCTCTCTTGATGTCTGTTTCCTCTATGGTCTTCCCTCTTGATGTCTGTTGCCTCTATTGTCTTCTCTCTTGATATCTGTTGCTCCTATGGTCTTCCCTCTTGATGTCTGTTGCCTCTATTGTCTTCTCTCTTGATGTCTGTTGCCTCTATTGTCTTCTCTCTTGATATCTGTTGCCCCTATGGTCTTCCCTTTTGATGTCTGTTGCCTCTATTGTCTTCCCTCTTGATGTCTGTTGCCTCTATTGTCTTACCTCTTGATGTCTCTGTTGCCTCTATGGTCTTCTCTCGATGTCTGTTGCCTCTATGGTCTTCCCTCTTGATGTCTGTTGCCTCTATGGTCTTCCCCCTTGATGTCTGTTGCCTCTATGGTCTTCTCTCTTGATGTCTGTTGCCTCTATGGTCTTCTCTCATGATGTCTGTTGCCTCTATGGTCTTCTCTCATGATGTCTGTTGCCTCTATGGTCTTCTCTCTTGATGTCTGTTGCCTCTATGGTCTTCCCTCTTGATGTCTGTTGCCTCTATGGTCTTCCCCCTTGATGTCTGTTGCCTCTATGGTCTTCTCTCTTGATGTCTGTTGCCTCTATGGTCTACCGTCTTGATGTCTGTTGCCTCTATGGTCTTCTCTCTTGATGTCTGTTGCCTCTATGGTCTTCCCTCTTGATGTCTGTTGCCTCTATGGTCTTCCCTCTTGATGTCTGTTGCCTCTATGGTCTTCCCTCTTGATGTCTGTTGCCTCTATGGTCTTCTCTCTTGATGTCTGTTGCATTTATGGTCTTCTCTCTTTGGTGCCTTTTGCCGCTATGGCTTGGTCTTTTCTCAGGTTGCAGTTACCTTTATATTTGGACAGTGGAGTCCTTCATGATTCATTCTACTCTCTGTATTCTTATTGCCTCTGAAGCTCTGTCCTTGTACTGTCACCTCCAATGCATCTAAATAATCTACAAATGTGAATCTAGACTTTGTAGATAACTTGTTCGTATTTCTGTGACTTTCTCCAATGCTCTAAAATATAAGCGCTTCTGTAAGAGTTTAGTCTTAATTCTGTAAAGAGCTGCTAGGCAGGTTATTAGTTTTCTGTCTTGTTGACTTCTCTATTGATTACATTATGTGCATCATGTTTTTTTCACTTTTTGTATAGCCCGGCTCTACCTGGATTTCTAAATGTGTCAGATATGACTGCACAAACACACCCATAGGACCAGTGTTAGTCACCTCGGCCGTCAGCTGCCCCCCATTTAATGAGACAGAGTGCATAAAGGTCAGTGTCTGCTCCCTACCACGCTGCTTGCTATAGTGTAGATCTAGAGGCTTCTGGCAAACTGCTCTGACTGGGCTGGGTGTGTTTCTGCTATAATGACGAAAGATTCTCATACATTAATGTGCGAATAAAATCAGGGCAGAGCCGGTGACTTTTGACCCCAGAGCTGGTTCGGGTCAGACATCCATACCACAGCAGCACAGATGTATCACAGTATCGATGTCCTAAGCTGGGCCCAGGCCTCTCTAGGATGAAAGACCAGGGACTGCACTGAATGAGTCCAAGGCTCTACCCAAGACCCATGGGCGGCCTTCCATCCGCCTGCTCCCTGCTGACTGCTCAGCCGCAGGAGAGTACATCAGAGTTTTCTGCTCATGTCACCCAAGTAGCAAATTCAATAAAACATATTGTAAGTAATTTGAGTCGTGGAGCAGTGATTGGATTTTAAATGCGTGCCCCGACTTTTCATGCTCGCTCATTACTTGATTTAGTATGAACCCCTCTTTCCTCACCCAGATAGGGGCACGGTGCAGAGGGTGGGCTGCTGTCATTTCCCTCTGGCTATATTATCATATACTTTCCAGCAGAAACACCACTGGATTTTAGAATGGGGGGAGGGGGGGGGGTCATCAAGTATTAAGTGGCCCTTAGAGAGTTTAGTATCAGTTATGTCGGGTTAACATTGATGATAATGACTGTGGCTGTAACATGGCGCTGCTTCTTCTGTCGGGCAGACGGTGTATTGTCAGTGCGGCTGCTCGTATGTGTAATATGTCGGCTTTTCCTGCTCTACACCATTTATGAAACCTTTCCAATAGGATTTTGTCTCGGGCTCATAGGTAAAAGCGAACACTGATGGGGAATCGGCGGAGATTGGAATATTGTGGGTTTAGTTTCAATGAAGACTATAAGCGCCCCCTGGTGGTTTACTACTGAATAGCCCTGTGGAGTAAATCTGGTTTCATAGCTCCGTGCACCCGGCTGCCGCTGCCCAGAATTTATGTACATAATGTAGAGTCTCTTCTCTTGGGGCCTCTTCACGTTTTCTAATATTCTTCCTTTTCTTCCAGATGGGAGGATATGTTGTGTCATTCCTAGACGGATGCTGCAAGACATGTAAGTAAAGGATATTCAGAGGCTCCTACAGTCTGACCAGATCACATTAGTGGGGGCCACCTCCTTCAGACGCTTTGTACCCTGTGCTATCCTTTGCATATAACAGTGGTCACTGACTGTGGCTGTCAGGGCATGATAGGAGTTGTAGTTTTGCTACAGCTGGAGAGCTATTGGTTGACGAGCACTTCTATAAATAATCTCCACGTACAGAGTGCCGGCTTTGTAGACCTCTCTACAGCTTTGAGACTCTGGGGGAGTGGGGTGAGATGCCATGGGTGATAATTTATTACTACGGAGCTGCCGGACGTGGCTGAACGTTTATTACAGTGGAGCTGCCGGACGTGGCTGAAGGTTTATTACAGTGGAGCTGACGGACGTGGCCGAAGGTTTATTACAGTGGAGCTGACGGACGTGGGCGAAGGTTTATTACAGTGGAGCTGACGGACGTGGCCGAAGGTTTATTACAGTGGAGCTGACGGACGTGGCTGAACGTTTATTACAGTGGAGCTGCTGGCCATGGCCGAAGGTTTATTACAGTGGAGCTGACGGACGTGGCTGAACGTTTATTACTACGGAGCTGCCGGACGTGGCTGAACGTTTATTACAGTGGAGCTGACGGACGTGGCCGAAGGTTTATTACAGTGGAGCTGCCGGACGTGGCCGAAGGTTTATTACAGTGGAGCTGACGGACGTGGGCGAAGGTTTATTACAGTGGAGCTGACGGACGTGGCCGAAGGTTTATTACAGTGGAGCTGACGGACGTGGCTGAACGTTTATTACAGTGGAGCTGCCGGACGTGGCTGAAGATTTATTACAGTGGAGCTGACAGACGTGGCTGAAGGTTTATTACAGTGGAGCTGACAGACGTGGCTGAACGTTTATTACAGTGGAGCTGACAGACGTGGCTGAAGGTTTATTACAGTGGAGCTGACAGACGTGGCTGAAGGTTTATTACAGTGGAGCTGACAGACGTGGCTGAAGGTTTATTACAGTGGAGCTGCCGGAACATGGCTGAAGGTTTATTGCAGTGGAGCTGACAGTCGTGGCTGAAGGTTTATTACAGTGGAGCTGCTGGCCATGGCCGAAGGTTTATTACAGTGGAGCTGACGGATGGGGCTGAACGTTTATTACAGTGGAGCTGACGGACGTGGCTGAAGGTTTATTACAGTGGAGCTGACGGACGTGGCCGAAGGTTTATTACAGTGGAGCTGACGGACGTGGCCGAAGGTTTATTACAGTGGAGCTAACGGACGTGGCTGAAGGTTTATTACAGTGGAGCTGACGGACGTGGCCGAAGGTTTATTACAGTGGAGCTGCCGGACGTGGCCGAAGTTTTATTACAGTGGAGCTGCTGGATGTGGCCGAAGGTTTATTACAGTGGAGCTGACAGACGTGGCTGAAGGTTTATTACAGTGGAGCTACCGGACGTGGCTGAACATTTATTACAGTGGAGCTGCCGGACGTGGCCGAAGGTTTATTACAGTGGAGCTGACAGACGTGGCTGAAGGTTTATTACAGTGGAGCTGCCGGACGTGGCTGAACATTTATTACAGTGGCGCTGCCGGACGTGGCCGAAGGTTTATTACAGTGGAGCTGCCAGACGTGTCTTTGCTGATCTTTAATAAAGCTTACAAGCCTCGTGTTGCAGTAACGAATCTATTAACACAAAACCAAACTGACTGTTTTACTCTCATTGTTTTCAGGCAAAGAAGATGGAAAATTTTGTAAGAGAGTGACTGTGCGAATGACAATCAGGAAGTATGACTGTAGAAGTAATACTCCGGTAAGTGGCTCTGCGTATAGTCACACTTATGTAGGAACCAGAACCAAGCTCAGTACATATATACAGTGTCAGAACCAAGCTCAGTACATATATACAGCACCAGAACAAAGCTCATTACATATTTACATACCACAACAAAGCTCAAACATATATACAGCTCCAAAACCAAGCTCAATACATATATACAGTACCAGAACAAAGCTTATACATATATACAGTACATATCCAAAAAAGAGAACGTGAAGCAGCACTCAAATAAAGTGAATTTATTCATCCAACATGGAACCACAACGTTTCACCTCCTCTATGAAGGCATGCCTTCATAGAGGAGGTGAAACGTTGTGGTTCCATGTTGGATGAATAAATTCACTTTATTTGAGTGCTGCTTCACGTTCTCTTTTTTGGATATCTAACACATAAGGAGAGGTCACTCCTTTATTTTTGAAGCTTTGCACCAGCCTAGTCAGGCATTTGTTCACAGTGCTGCTCCAATCCTCTGCTTTTTTCTATATACAGTACATTATATTCAACACCAGAACCAAGCTCAGTACATAAATACAGCACCAGAACCAAGCTCATACATATATACAGCTCCAAAACCAAGCTCAGAACATATATACAGTGCCAGAACAAAGCTCAGAACATATATACAGTGCCAGAACAAAGCTCAGTACATATATACAGCACCAGAACAAAGCTGAGTACATATAAACAGTGCCCGAACAAAGCTCAGTCAATATAGACTGTGTCAGAACCAAGCTCAGTACATATACACAGTGTCAGAACCAAGCTCAGTACATATACAGAACAAAGCTCAGTACATATATACAGCACCAGAACGAAGCTCATAAATATATACACCACTAGAATAAGCTCAGTACATATATACAGCACCAGAACGAAGCTCATAAATAAATATATACACCACTAGAATAAGCTCAGTACATATATACAGCACCAGAACAGAGCTCAGTACATATATACACATATGCCCCCTGTAGTCTACAGGCTGTAAATAGTGCCACCTGTAGATCGTGCCCCCTGTAGATGTAGTTCCCCTTGTAGAGAGTGCCCCTGTAGATAAGGCCCCTATAGAGTCCCTTGTAGATTTAATGTCCCCGGTAAATATGGCCCCTATAGAGTCGCCTATAGATAGTGCCCCTATAGAGTACCCTGTAGATTTCGTGCCCCCTGTAGATTTCGTGCCCCTTGTAGATATGGCCCCCTATAGAGTCCCCTTTAGATTTAGTAACCTAGCTCTATGGCTAGTCACACTCATGTAAGGGGCTCTATGACTAGTGACACTCATGTAAGGGGCTCTATGACTAGTGACACTCATGTAAGGGGCTCTATGACTAGTCACACTCATGTAAGGGGCTCTATGACTAGTGACACTCATGTAAGGGGCTCTATGACTAGTGACACTCATGTAAGGGGCTCTATGACTAGTGACACTCATGTAAGGGGCTCTATGACTAGTGACACTCATGTAAGGGGCTCTATGACTAGTGACACTCATGTAAGGGGCTCTATGACTAGTGACACTCATGTAAGGGGCTCTATGACTAGTGACACTCATGTAAGGGGCTCTATGACTAGTGACACTCATGTAAGGGGCTCTATGACTAGTGACACTCATGTAAGGGGCTCTATGACTAGTGACACTCATGTAAGGGGCTCTATGACTAGTCGCACTCATGTAAGGGGCTCCATGACTAGTGACACTCCTATAAGGGGCTCTATGACTAGTCGCACTCATGTAAGGGGCTCTATGACTAGTCACACTCATGTAAGGGGCTCTATGACTAGTGACACTCATGTAAGGGGCTCTATGACTAGTGACACTCCTATAAGGGGCTATATGACTAGTCGCACTCATGTAAGGGGCTCTATGACTAGTCACACTCATGTAAGGGGCTCTATGACTAGTGACACTCATGTAAGGGGCTCTATGACTAGTCACACTCATGTAAGGGGCTCTATGACTAGTGACACTCCTATAAGGGGCTATATGACTAGTCGCACTCATGGAAGGGGCTCTATGACTAGTGACACTCCTATAAGGGGCTCTATGACTAGTCGCACTCATGTAAGGGGCTCTATGACTAGTGACACTCCTGTAAGGGGCTCTATGACTAGTCACACTCATGTAAGGGGCTCTATGACTAGTCACACTCATGTAAGGGGCTCTATGACTAGTCGCACTCATGTAAGGGGCTCTATGACTAGTGACACTCCTGTAAGGGGCTCTATGACTAGTGACACTCCTGTAAGGGGCTCTATGACTAGTGACACTCCTATAAGGGGCTATATGACTAGTCGCACTCATGTAAGGGGCTCTATGACTAGTGACACTCCTGTAAGGGGCTCTATGACTAGTCACACTCATGTAAGGGGCTCTATGACTAGTCACACTCATGTAAGGGGCTCTATGACTAGTCGCACTCATGTAAGGGGCTCTATGACTAGTGACACTCCTGTAAGGGGCTCTATGACTAGTGACACTCCTGTAAGGGGCTCTATGACTAGTGACACTCATGTAAGGGGCTCTATGACTAGTCACACTCATGTAAGGGGCTCTATGACTAGTCACACTCATGTAAGGGGCTCTATGACTAGTCACACTCATGTAAGGGGCTCTATGACTAGTCACACTCATGTAAGGGGCTCTATGACTAGTCGCACTCATGGAAGTTGTTCTTCACTATATGTGGCAGACGCAGTTTTAGGCTTTCCTACAATGAGTGCTACGCAGTTTAGAAATGAAGGCGTTTTATAGGATTCCGGAGAATTTCCATAAATATATTTGTGACCCCTTATTATAAAGAAATAAGTAACCAGTTGTGAACATGCGGCCGGTGGGATTGGAGAATGAGTCGGGGCATCACATAGTGACTGAGTATCCTCCCTATCGCTGCAGGTGAACATCGTGTCATGTGACGGGAAGTGTCCCTCCGCCAGCATCTACAACTACAACATCAACACATACGCGCGCTTCTGCAAATGCTGCCGCGAGCTGGGGCTGCAGAGACGAGTCGTGCAGTTGTATTGCAGCGGAAACTCAACCTGGGTCAATTATTCCATTCAGGAGCCAACGGACTGTTCCTGCCAGTGGTCCTGAGCGCCGTGTCACATGACGCCGATAAAACGGAAGCCCAGCATGGTTGACCATTATCGTCTACTACAAATGTGTATAAAGTTATAGTCCCATCCCCTCACCCCAGGCCAAGGAAAAGTGCCAAGAAAAGACGTTTTTCTCCGCCACAGAAGGTTGTGTTACTTTTATTAGGTTGTCAGTGACAGAGGTCTATGAGCTTCATACAAAGCAGCGTCCATCTGCAGGAGCAGACTTCAGTGCAGCAATCACATGTCTGTTACTGGCCAAGATTGGACACACCATAGCAAAGATCATGATGAACAATATCCTAAGGTCGCCATAGATGTAGCTGGTCCCCTGTCCTGCGCCCTCAGCCATGTGGCCAGTGGTCAGTATGAGTGGCGCGTGTCTGGTCTTACTAAACTGCGCAGCGACTGCTCCGTAAATATAGAGATAATAATCCTGTATGAAACCTCTCACCACCGGAGCTGCGGGTCATTCTGCACATATGGCGCTCGCCCAGGTCAGATGGACTTAGTGAAAGGGCAGATTCGGTGGCGCCATTGATGGGCATTTTCATTAATAACGTTGAATAGCTGCGACCTGGTTCCTATGTTTGGGCGCAGGACGTATCTGAAACCTGCAGGGGGCACTCCATGCGGGGTTCATCACGTGGAAGTTCTTCATACAGAAGATACAACCAATGAAAAGACTCCGGCCCTGAGCGCTGGGCGCCAGTCACCGGTCACTATGTCATGTCATCTCTGCACGCCCACCAGTAAGTATGTGACCCGGCCATGCGGAGCACTGACCTGAAGAGCTGACAATCACGTGATATACAGCTTTGTCGCTTCGTCCACTGCTGAGTGTGAACGGAGTTCTGTAGCCGGAGATCACAATAAACAACGCTGACAATAAAAAAAGAACCTGAAGTGGTCGTGTGGTCTGATTCATGGCGCGGGGAACGTTCTATCGATTTCTATGGCCCTAACATATAACAAAGTGCGCCATTCTCTCAGCAGGTTTAGCGCCATACGTCAGCGATACCTCCATCCATAAGGTCTATGCTAAAAGATGTAAGTGCAATGTATACCTGCCACAGGTGCCCCATAACTATGCATACCTGCCACAGGTGCCCCATAACTATGCATACCTTCCACAGGTGCCCCATAACTATGCATACCTGCCACAGGTGCCCCATAACTATGCATACCTGCCACAGGTGCCCCATAACTATGCATACCTGCCACAGGTGCCCCATAACTATGCATACCTGCCACAGGTGCCCCATAACTATGCATACCTGCCACAGGTGCCCCATAACTATGCATACCTGCCACAGGTGCCCCATAACTATGCATACCAGCCACAGGTGCCCCATAACTATGCATACCTGCCACAGGTGCCCCATAACTATGCATACCTGCCACAGGTGCCCCATAACTATGCATACCAGCCACAGGTGCGCCATAACTATGCATACCAGCCACAGGTGCGCCATAACTATGCATACCTGCCACAGGTGCCCCATACCTATACATACCTGCCACAGGTGCCCCATAACTATGCATACCTGCCCCAGGTGCCCCATACCTATGCATACCTGCCACAGGTGCCCCATAACTATGCATACCTGCCACAGGTGCCCCATAACTATGCATACCTGCCACAGGTGCCCCATAACTATGCATACCTGCCACAGGTGCCCCATAACTATGCATACCTGCCTCAGGTGCCCCATACCTATGCATACCTGCCACAGGTGCCCCATAACTATGCATACCTGCCACAGGTGCCCCATAACTATGCATACCTGCCTCAAGTGCCCCATAACTATGCATACCTGCCACATGTGCCCCATAACTATGCATACCTGCCACAGGTGCGCCAATAACTATGAATGCCTGCCACAGATGCCCCATAACTATGCATACCTGCCACAGGTGCGCCAATAACTATACATTCCTGCCACAGGTGCCCCATAACTATGCATACCTACCACAGGTGCCCCATAACTATGCATACCTGCCACAGGTGCCCCATAACTATGCATACCAGCCACAGGTGCCCCATAACTATGCATACATGCCACAGGTGCCCCATAACTATGCATACCTGCCACAGGTGCCCCATAACTATGTATACCTGCCACAGGTGCCCCATAACTATGCATACATGCCACAGGTGCGCCAATAACTATGCATATCTGCCACAGGTGCCCCATAACTATGCATACCTGCCACAGGTGCCCCATAACTATGCATACCTGCCACAGGTGACCCATACCTATACATACCTTCCACAGGTGCCCCATAACTATGCATACCTGCCACAGGTGCCCCATAACTATGCATACCTGCCACAGATGCCCCATAACTATGCATACCTGCCACAGGTGCCCCATACCTATACATACCTGCCACAGATGCCCCACAGTGATAACTCTCTGAGTACAGATAATGTAGTAGATGTTACCTGCAGTCCTATGTAACACCACAAATAACACAGTGATATCTCTCTGACTACAGATAATGTAGTAGTGTTACCTGCAGTCCTATGTAACACCACAGATAACACAGTGATAACACTACTACATTATCTGTAATCAGAGAGTTACCTGCAGTCCTATGTAACACCACAGATAACACAGTGATAACTCTCTGATTACAGATAATGTAGTAGTGTTACCTGCAGTCCTATGTAACACCACAGATAACACAGTGATAGCTCTCTGAGTACAGATAATGTAGTGTTACCTGCAGTCCTATGTAACACCACAGATAACACAGTGATAACTCTCTGATTACAGATAATGTAGTAGATGTTACCTGCAGTCCTATGTAACACCACAGATAACAGTGATATCTCTCTGACTACAGATAATGTAGTAGTGTTATATGCAGTCCTATGTAACACCACAGATAACACAGTGATAACTTTCTGAGTACAGATAATGTAGTAGATGTTACCTGCAGTCCTATGTAACACCACAGATAACACAGTGATAACTCTCTGAGCACAGATAATATAGTAGATGTTACCCGCAGTCCTATGTAACACCACATATAACACAGTGATAACTCTCTGGCTGCAGATAATGCAGTAGATGTTACCTGCAGTCCTATGTAACACCACAGATAAGACACAGTGATAACTCTCTGAGTACAGATAATGTAGTAGTGTTACCTGCAGTCCTATGTAACACCACAGATAAGACACAGTGATAACTCTCTGAGTACAGATAATGTAGTAGTATTACCTGCAGTCCTATGTAACACCACAGATAACACAGTGATAACTCTCTGATTACAGATAATGTAGTAGATGTGACCTGCAGTCCTATGTAACACACAGATAACACAGTGATAACTCTCTGAGTACAGATAATGTAGTAGATGTGTCATGTGTGTGTTATCTGTGGTGTTACATAGGACTGCAGGTAACATCTACTACATTATCTGTACTCAGAGAGTTATCACTGTGTTATCTGTGGTGTTACATAGGACTGCAGGTAACATCTACTACATTATCTGTAATCATAGAGTTATCACTGTGTTATCTGTGGTGTTACATAGGACTGCAGCTACTCCTATACTGTACAACATCGGCTATAACACTGCTACACCTCAACTATTCATATACTGTACAACATCTGCTGTAACACCGCTACACCCGACTACTTCTATACAGTACAACGTTTGCTATAACACAGCTACACTCGACTACACCTATACTGTACAACATCTGCTATAACACAGCTACACCCAGACTACACCTATACTGTACAACATCTGCTATAACACAGCTACACTCCGACTACTCCTATACTGTACAATATCTGCTATAACACAGTTACACTCCGACTACACCTATACTGTACAACATCTGCTATAACACAGCTACACCCCGACTACACCTATACTGTACAATATCTGCTATAACACAGCTACACCCCGACTACTCCTATACTGTACAACATCTGCTATAACACAGCTACACCCCGACTACACCTATACTGTACAACATCTGCTATAACACTGCTACACCCCGACTACATCTATACTGTACAACATCTGCTATAACACCGCTACACCCCGACTACACCTATACTGTACAACATCTGCTATAACACAGCTACACCCCGACTACACCTATACTGTACAACATCTGCTATAACACAGCTACACCCCGACTACTCCTATACTGTACAACATCTGCTATAACACAGCTACACTCCGACTACTCCTATACTGTACAATATCTGCTATAACACAGCTACACCCCGACTACACCTATACTGTACAATATCTGCTATAACACAGCTACACCCCGACTACTCCTATACTGTACAACATCTGCTATAACACAGCTACACCCCGACTACTCCTATACTGTACAACATCTGCTATAACACAGCTACACTCCGACTACTCCTATACTGTACAACATCTGCTATAACACAGCTACACCCCGACTACACCTATACTGTACAACATCTGCTATAACACAGCTACACCCCGACTACTCCTATACTGTACAACATCTGCTATAACACAGCTACACCCCGACTACACCTATACTGTACAACATCTGCTATAACACAGCTACACCCAGACTACTCCTATACTGTACAACATCTGCTATAACACAGCTACACCCCGACTACTCCTATACTGTACAACATCTGCTATAACACAGCTACACCCCGACTACTCCTATACTGTACAACATCTGCTATAACACAGCTACACCCCGACTACACCTTATACTGTACAATGTCTGCTATAACACAGCTACAACCCGACTACACCTATACTGTACAACATCTGCTATAACACAGCTACACCCGACTACACCTATACTGTACAACATCTGCTATAACACAGCTACACCCCGACTACACCTATACTGTACAACATCTGCTATAACACTGCTACACCCCGACTACACCTATACTGTACAACATCTGCTATAACACAGCTACACTCCGACTACACCTATACTGTACAACATCTGCTATAACACAGCTACACCCCGACTATACCTATACTGTACAACATCTGCTATAACACAGCTACACCCCAACTACATCTATACTGTACAACATCTGCTATAACAGAGCTACACCCGCCTAGTCCTATACTGTACAACATCTGCTATAACACCGCTACACCCCGACTACTTCTATACTGTACAACATCTGCTATAACACAGCTACACCCGACTACTTCTATACAGTACAACGTTTGCTATAACACCGCTACACCTGACTACACCTATACTGTACAACATCTGCTATAACACAGATACACCCCGACTACACCTATACTGTACAACGTCTGCTATAACACAGCTACACCCCGACTACTCCTATACTGTACAACATCTGCTATAACACAGCTACACCCCGACTACACCTATACTGTACAACATCTGCTATAACACAGCTACACCCCGACTACTCCTATACTGTACAACATCTGCTATAACACAGCTACACCCCGACTACGCCTATACTGTACAACATCTGCTATAACACAGCTACACCCCGACTACACCTATACTGTACAACATCTGCTATAACACAGCTACACCCCGACTACTCCTATACTGTACAACATCTGCTATAACACAGCTACACCCCGACTACTCCTATACTGTACAACATCTGCTATAACACAGCTACACCCCGACTACTCCTATACTGTACAACGTCTGCTATAACACAGCTACAACCCGACTACACCTATACTGTACAACATCTGCTATAACACAGCTACACCCCGACTACACCTTATACTGTACAATGTCTGCTATAACACAGCTACAACCCGACTACACCTATACTGTACAACATCTGCTATAACACAGCTACACCCCGACTACACCTATACTGTACAACATCTGCTATAACACAGCTACAATCCCGACTACACCTATACTGTACAACATCTGCTATAACACAGCTACAACCCGACTACACCTATACTGTACAACATCTGCTATAACACAGCTACAACCCGACTACACCTATACTGTACAACATCTGCTATAACACTGCTACACCCCGACTACACCTATACTGTACAACATCTGCTATAACACAGCTACACCCCGACTACACCTATACTGTACAACATCTGCTATAACACAGCTACACCCCCGACTACACCTATACTGTACAACATCTGCTATAACACAGCTACACCCCGACTACACCTATACTGTACAACATCTGCTATAACACTGCTACACCCCGACTACACCTATACTGTACAACATCTGCTATAACACAGCTACACCCCGACTACACCTATACTGTACAACATCTGCTATAACACAGCTACACTCCGACTACACCTATACTGTACAACATCTGCTATAACACAGCTACACCCCGACTATACCTATACTGTACAACATCTGCTATAACACAGCTACACCCCGACTATACCTATACTGTACAACATCTGCTATAACACAGCTACACCCCAACTACATCTATACTGTACAACATCTGCTATAACAGAGCTACACCCGCCTAGTCCTATACTGTACAACATCTGCTATAACACCGCTACACCCCGACTACTTCTATACTGTACAACATCTGCTATAACACAGCTACACCCGACTACTTCTATACAGTACAACGTTTGCTATAACACCGCTACACCCGACTACACCTATACTGTACAACATCTGCTATAACACAGATACACCCCGACTACACCTATACTGTACAACGTCTGCTATAACACAGCTACACCCCGACTACTCCTATACTGTACAACTTCTGCTATAACACAGCTACACCCCGACTACACCTATACTGTAAAACATCTGCTATAACACCGCTACACCCGACTATTCATATACTGTACAACATCTGCTATAACACAGCTACACCCGACTACACCTATACTGTACAACATCTGCTATAACACAGCTACACCCCGACTACACCTATACTGTACAACGTCTGCTATAACACAGCTACACCCCGACTACTCCTATACTGTACAACATCTGCTATAACACAGCTACACCCCGACTATACCTATACTGTACAACATCTGCTATAACACAGTTACACCCCGACTACACCTATACTGTACAACATCTGCTATAACACAGCTACACCCCAACTACATCTATACTGTACAACATCTGCTATAACAGAGCTACACCCGCCTAGTCCTATACTGTACAACATCTGCTATAACACCGCTACACCCCGACTACACCTATACTTTACAACATCTGTTATAACACCGCTACACCCGACTATTCATATACTGTACAACATCTGCTATAACACAACTACAACCCGACTACACCTTCACTGTATAACATCTGCTATAACACAGCTACACCCCGACTACTCCTATACTGTAGAACATCTGCTATAACACAGCTACACCCCGACTACTCCTATACTGTACAACATCTATAACACCGCTTCACCCTGACTACACCTATACTGTACAACATCTGCTATAACACAGTTACACCCCGACTACACCTATACTGTACATCTGCTATAACACAGCTACACCCCGACTACTCCTATACTGTACAACATCTGCTATAACACAGCTACACCCCGACTACTCCTATACTGTACAACATCTGCTATAACACAGCTACACCCTGACTACACCTATACTGTACAACATCTGCTATAACACAGCTACACCCGACTACACCTATACTGTACAACATCTGCTATAACACAGTTACAACCCCGACTACACCTATACTGTACAACATCTGCTATAACACAGCTACACCCCGACTACACCTATACTGTACAACATTTGCTATAACACAGCTACACCCCAACTACATCTATACTGTACAACATCTGCTATAACACAGCTACACCCCGACTACACCTATACTGTACAACATCTGCTATAACACAGCTACACCCCGACTACTCCTATACTGTACAACATCTGCTATAACACAGCTACACCCCGACTACACCTGTACTGTACAACATCTGCTATAACACAGCTACAACCCGACTACACCTATACTGTACAACATCTGCTATAACACCGCTACACCCGACTACATCTATACTGTACAACATCTGCTAT
Source organism: Rhinoderma darwinii (assembly GCF_050947455.1). Classification (NCBI taxonomy): domain Eukaryota; kingdom Metazoa; phylum Chordata; class Amphibia; order Anura; family Rhinodermatidae; genus Rhinoderma; species Rhinoderma darwinii. The sequence goes on from NC_134695.1 coordinate 78,046,207, forward strand.
AACACAGCTACACCCCGACTACACCTTATACTGTACAACGTCTGCTATAACACAGCTACACCCCGACTACACCTATACTGTACAACATCTGCTATAACACAACTACACCCCGACTACTCCTATACTGTACAACATCTGCTATAACACAACTACACCCCGACTACACCTATACTGTACAACATCTGCTATAACACAGCTACACCCCGACTATTCATATACTGTACAACATCTGCTATAACACCGCTACACCCCGACTACACCTATACTGTACAACATCTGCTATAACACCGCTACACCCTGACTACTCCTATACTGTACAACGTCTGCTATAACACAGCTACACCCCGACTACACCTATACTGTACAACATCTGCTATAACATAGCTACACCCGACTACACCTATACTGTACAACATCTGCTATAACACAGCTACACCCCGACTACACCTGTACTGTACAACATCTGCTATAACACAGCTACACCCCGACAACTCCTATACTGTACAACATCTGCTATAACACAGCTACACCCCGACTACACCTATACTGTACAACATCTGCTATAACACAACTACACCCCGACTACTCCTATACTGTACAACATCTGCTATAACACAGCTACACCCCGACTACACCTATACTGTACAACATCTGCTATAACACAGCTACACCCCGACTATTCATATACTGTACAACATCTGCTATAACACAACTACACCCCGACTACACCTATACTGTACAACATCTGCTATAACACAGCTACACCCCGACTATTCATATACTGTACAACATCTGCTATAACACAGCTACACCCCGACTACACCTATACTGTACAACATCTGCTATAACACAACTACAACCCGACTACACCTATACTGTACAACCTCTGCTATAACACAGCTACACCCCGTCTACTCCTATACTGTACAACATCTGCTATAACACAGCTACACCCCGACTACACCTATACTGTACAACATCTGCTATAACACAGCTACACCCCGACTATTCATATACTGTACAACATCTGCTATAACACAGCTACACCCCGACTATACCTATACTGTACAACATCTGCTATAACACCGCTACACCCGACTACATCTATACTGTACAACATCTGCTATAACACAGCTACACCCCGACTACACTTTATACTGTACAACGTCTGCTATAACACAGCTACACCCGACTACACCTATACTGTACAACATCTGCTATAACACAGTTACACCCCGACTACACCTATACTGTACAACATCTGCTATAACACAACTACACCCCGACTACTCCTATACTGTACAACATCTGCTATAACACTGCTACACCCCGACTACACCTATACTGTACAACATCTGCTATAACACAGCTACACTCCGACTACACCTATACTGTACAACATCTGCTATAACACCGCTACACCCCGACTACACCTATACTGTACAACATCTGCTATAACACCGCTACACCCGACTACACCTATACTGTACAACATCTGCTATAACATAGCTACACCCGACTACACCTATACTGTACAACATCTGCTATAACACAGCTACAACCCGACTACACCTATACTGTACAACATCTGCTATAACACAGCTACACTCCGACTACACCTATACTGTACAACATCTGCTATAACACAGCTACACCCCGACTACACCTATACTGTACAACATCTGCTATAACACAGCTACACCCCGACTACTCCTATACTGTACAACATCTGCTATAACACCGCTACACCCCGACTACTCCTATACTGTACAACATCTGCTATAACACAACTACACCCCGACTACACCTATACTGTACAACATCTGCTATAACACAGCTACACCCCGACTATTCATATACTGTACAACATCTGCTATAACACAACTACACCCTGACTACACCTATACTGTACAACATCTGCTATAACACAGCTACACCCCGACTACACCTATACTGTACAACGTCTGCTAGAACACAGCTACAACCCCGACTACACCTATACTGTACAACATCTGCTATAACACAGCTACACCCCGACTACACCTATACTGTACAACATCTGCTATAACACAGCTACACCCCGACTACACCTTCACTGTATAACATCTGCTATAAGGCTGGGTTCACACGACCTATTTTCAGGCGTAAACTAGGCATATTATGCCTCGATTTATGCCTGAAAATACGGCTCCAATAAGTCGGCAAACATCTGCCCATTCATTTGAATGGGTTTGCCGACGTACTGTGCCGACGACCTGTAATTCACGTGTCGTCGTTTGACAGCTGTCAAACGACGACGCGTAAAATGACTGCCTCGTCAAAGAAGTGCATGACTTAAGGTATGTTTGATGACTTTCGCTATCTATGACCTTCCACCCCAAATCCCAATAAGAGACCACACATGAATTTTGGTGTAAAGGCCACAGCAGCCATTTATTAAATACACACCTCTTTATGCGATAAAATAGCATAACCATAAAACATCATAAACTCCATAATAACATCCTGCTCTATTTCCCACATTCTCCAGATAAAGGATCCTGGAAGGCACTTCAGTCATTAAATAACAAACTGCATCGTTTCCTTATTAGGTCTGGACTTATTGCCCTACAGCCGTGCTGCACCTGACCCGAGGGCACCAACCATGTCCAAGACCTCTCTCTCCCTTCCTGGGGACCCTGCCCATCAGGAATATATGCAATATCAGCTGGGTAACCACTCCCCAGCCCCTCCAATACTATCCAGGGTTAAACGCCCCGAGTTCTTTTCAACAATCTCCATTGTTGCTTCTCCTTCTTCCCATTACGTGCCTTCAAAGACCCCTCCTCCTGCCGCCACGACAATCATGTGTGACCCCTTACACATGATTGTCCCTCCACAACCGCAGGGCTTTCTCCATGCCCTCCTTGATGTCCAGGGTCCACATATCTAGACCCACCTTGTTCAAATGAACGCCATCCGCCCTAAGGAAACCGACCTCTCTGCCCTCCAACTCCTTATGCCGCACCACAACACCACCATTGCGCGCCACAAATCTGCCAACCACCTTGTTCACCTTCGCTCTGGCCTTATTTAAGCTGTTCACCGAACGGGCCTGACGCCACACCTTGCGAGCCACAATATCCGATCAGACAATCAGCAATCCTGGAAATGATGACCACAACCGCAACAGATCTAACTTCACATCCCGCATCAAATCCCTAGATGACCGTATGCCTAAATCGTTGCCTCCCAGATGCACGACCAGAATATCAGGCGCTCTGTCCAATCCTGCTAAAACTGTAGCTCCGGTAACAATCTACACCACAGCATGCCCCGCAGACCCAACCATCTGACCTGCACCACAGCATGCCCCGCAGACCCAACCATCTGACCTGCACCACATCATGCCCCGCAGACCCAACCATCTGACATGAACCTCTGAATGATCCAGGCCCAACTGCCGTCCAGCCGGACGAACATCTGCACGCACACCTCCCCAGTGCACGTAGGAGTGCCCAATGATCCAAATCAAGCAGGGACCTGCACCTAAAACAACACAAAACAGCAATGTAACAACACCATATCCACCTCCAGCACATCTCATCACCACCACCTCAAAGCAAGTGAGGCCGCACATACAACCTATATCGGTCTGACTCCCACCTACCGATCTTCTTAACCATCGCCGGGGATAAACCCCACCGAGTTGCTTCAGTAGCTGCGCCAATTCTAAACGAGTGAGAGCTAAAACCTGCTCCACCTCTGCCAGACAACAGGAGACATTTTTTTGAACACCTGTGAAAACTGGAATTTTGACAAAGACCGACCATCTGAATGAACCAACAAGGAGGCCGGCCCCTCAGGCCTCACCGCAACAAACTCCCGAAAACAGTGAACCGGGCACTCCTTTGATCCTGGCAATTCATACAATCTCAACAAAAAACCTCTCCCCTCCTGATCTGTCTTTGATCTACGAAGCAAACAAGATAAGCAGGAGCCATCCAAATCCACATCCGCGTACAATAAACCCCCTGCCACACTCTTACTGGCCGACACCAACTCCGATATCCGGAACGCCCCAAAGAACGCCAAAGAAAAGGCCAGTGTAAATAGCCGCACTTCAAACCCTGACACACAAACAGACTTTAATAGCTCACAAATCGCTACTAAAATCTCAAATGACACCGGCTTCCTGTGGTCCCTAACTGCGGAACCCCTCCTGAAACCCTTCATTGCATGCCGGACCAGAAAGGACTTAGTCACGTCCTCTTCACCTTTTTTCTTAAACCAAAACGCCAAGGCCAACAAACTCCGAGCGACCGTTGCTGCAGACGCCCCTTCACTGTACGCATTTCCTATAAAATACAACAAACACGCCGACCGATCTGAAATACCTGCCTGTGCATTTTCCAACAACGCCTCCCATACCTGCCATACCGCACTGTACCTCTGCCACGTGACCGCACTAACCGACCTTTCCACAAGCGACATCGCCATTGTCACACCACCTTCCACAGATGCTCTGGACAAGGCAGGCCATGAGACTCCGCCCCCGGCGCCAGCAGACGAAACCTGTCCCACTGTTGACGAGAAAGGGAATCAGCCACAGAATTCAGCACCCCAGGAACATGAACTGCCACAAAATGCGCATTCAACATCAAACCTCTCAAAACTAAATGCCGCAATAGTCGCACGACCGGCGCAGAATTAGCTGTCTGCGCATTAACAGCCTGAACCACACCCAGATTGTCACATACGAAACGCACTCTCCGGTCCCGCAGACAATTCCCCCACAACTCCGCCGCCACCACAATCGGGAACAGTTCCAGCAGAGCCAAGTTACGGTTAAAACCACATTCATGCCATGTACGTGGCCAAACTCCTGCACACCAACCCACACACCAACCTGCACACCCCCGCACACCAACCTGCACACCCCCGCACACCAACCCGCACACCAACCCGCACACCAACCTGCACACCCCCGCACACCAACCCGCGCACCAACCCGCGCACCAACCCGCGCACCAACCCGCGCACCAACCCGCGCACCAACCCGCGCACCAACCCGCACACCCCCGCACACCAACCCGCACACCCCCGCACTTATATAAATATATTAATAGCACATACAAAAAATATGGTGAAATCCTGTTCCATGTAAAACCCCCTCAAGAAACAAGGGGGCACTCCCTCCGTCTGGAGAAAAAAAGGTTCAACCTGCAGAGGCGACAAGCCTTCTTTACCGTGAGAACTGTGAATCTATGGAATAGCCACCGCAGGAGCCTTCACAGCAGGGACAGTAGACACCGCAGGAGCCGTCACAGCAGGGACAGGAGACACCGCAGGAGCCGTCACAGCAGGGACAGTAGACACCGCAGGAGCCGTCACAGCAGGGACAGTAGACACCGCAGGAGCCGTCACAGCAGGGACAGTAGACACCGCAGGAGCTGGTCACAGCAGGGACAGTAGATGGCTTTAAAAAAGGGTTAGATCATTTCCTAGAACAAAAAAATATTAACTCCTATGTGTAGAAATTTTTCCTTCCCTTGGTTGAACTTGATGGACATGTGTCTTTTTTCAGCCGTACTAACTATGTAACTATGTATGTAACACCAACCCGCACACCAACCCGCGCACCACTGCCCCTGGAAATAAGCCCCAAATCCACAAGCACCCGATGCATCAGTATACAGCTCCAAGTCCACACTAGACACCGGCTGATACATGAGCACCGACCGCCCATTGTAGCTCTGCAAAAACTCCCCCCAAACCAACAAATCCGCTTTCAACTCCGCCGACAACCTAATAAAATGATGGGGAGAATGAACCCCTGCGGTAGCACCAGCCAACCGCCTGCAAAACACCCGCCCCATGGGCATAATCCTACAAGCAAAATTCAAATGCCCCAACAAGGATTGCAAGTCCCGCAACTGGATCTTCTTCCTGCGCAGCGCACTCGCCACCAACTCTCTCATCTCCAGCAACTTATCATCAGGCAAGCGACACTCCATGTTTTCTGAATCAATCATTATCCCCGAAAACTTGATGACCGTCGTGGGTCCCTCCGTTTTTTCAGGCGCCAGAGGTACCCCAAAATCCTTTGCCACTCTCTCCATAGTATGTAGCAATCCTGCACACACATAGGTACCCGGCGGGCCGATAAACAGGAAATCATCCAGATAATGCAGGGCAGATGACACCTGCGCCTCCCGACGGACCACCCACTCCAAAAACGTGCTAAACATCTCAAAATAAGCGCATGAAATGGAGCAGCCCATCGGGAGGCAACAATCCACAAAATATTCCTCCTGCCAATAACATCCCAGCAAACAAAAACTATCCGGATGCACCGGCAATAAACGAAAAGCGGCCTCAATGTCAGTTTTCGCTAACAGAGAGCCCTTCCCGTATTTCCGAACCCAAACAACCGCCGAATCAAAGTTAGTGTAACTGACCGCACACAATGCCGGATCAATGCCGTCATTCACCGACTCGCCTTCCGGATAAGACAAGTGATGAATAAGGCGGAATTTATTCACCTCCTTTTTAGGAACCAAACCTAACGGGGAAAACCGCAAACCAGAAACAGGCGGGGAGGAAAACGGACCCGCCATGCGGCCCAAAGCCACCTCCTTCAGCAGCTTATCCGTAACCAGATCAGGCCGCGCCAAAGCAGACGACAAATTACGGACCACCCCATCACGTCCCGCCGACGTACACGGAATCCGAAAACCTTCTGAAAAACCTAACAACAACAACTCCGCCACTTTCCTATTTGGATACTCCCTTAAAAACGGGAGCATCCTTTCCACCCTCACCGGCGTCGCCCCTCTTCTGCTCAGCATCTCCCTGCCTGCCCCTATGCTTCTTGAAGCATCTGGACAAACCATGGGCGCCTCCGCAACCGGAGCACTCGTGCTTGTACCTGCAGTCTGGGCCAAACTTGCAATGCCCCTCATTATACTGCCAGCAACACCCCTTTCCCGAGGAAGCTGACCGACCCGCTGCTGACCCCTGACCGCCGGCCGCATCACGAAAGGGCTGCTGCCCCTGTTTTGGAGCAGACATCAGACGCATCCACAGACCAACGTCCTTGTGATCCCATCGCAACGACGGGCGCACCGACTTCCGCTGACGAAACTGTTCGTCATACCGCAACCACGCATTACCACCGTATACGTGATACGCCTCCCCCACTGAATCCATATAACAAAACAGTGCCGAACAATTCTCCGGCACCTTCTCACCCACCACACTAGCCAAAATAGCGAAGGCCTGCAGCCAATTCGCAAAAGTCTGAGGAATCAAGCGATACCGCCGCCGCTCCTCCTCCTCCTTCTTACTTTCATCCGGTTTCCACTGGTCCAAATTAAACTTCTCCAAAGGCAATAACGAAAAAATCTCCACATATTCATCTTTCCAGATCTTCTCCCTAATCTCAACCTTCAAGTGCGCCCCCAGCTGGCGACTGCTCTACACCTGCCAAAACTCTCGCAAAATATTCTTGCATCCCTCTAAAAAACAAATGCATTTGCGACACAGAAACAACCCCCCCACATCCCCCCCACACATCCCCGGCACCACACCAGTGGTAGACTCACCCGGCCGTCCCTGAGGTGACCTCCCAGTGGCCGTATCCACCGATCCAGATGAGCACGGCCTCGATCCAGATGTTCCTGGGGATTGGTGCTCCTGCACCCCACGCTCCCCGTAGCTCCCCGACCTTCCGGCAGATGAAGCACTAGGCCCAGCGGAATGCGGCCCATCCATGGTCCTGCCACCCGCTGCTGGCGTGGCATAATTGGAATGACAGCCTTGTCTTCCCAGTCCGTCTGCAGGGCTGTCGGAATCGTCCATCTCACCCCTCCCAGAAGAAACAGCTGACCGCTGCCCCCCCGTCCGGAAGGGGCCCGGCGTCACTGCCATATCCTGCCCAGGTACTTCCGGTCGCTGCCGCCGCACGTTTCCCTGCTCCAGCAGGAGGCGATCTCAATCCCCAGTTGGAGCCCGCCCGCCTCTTCCTGCGGGTTGGGCCTGGCGTCCACGCATCCTTTCGAGGAGCTCCTCGTCACTTCCGGTCCCGCCTCCACATCCGGTCCTGCCTCCGCATCCGGTCCCGCCTCCACTTCCGGTCTTGTTGTTGAAGACAGGAGGAGGGAAGATGGCCGCGGCCCCAGGCCCCCTCCTGTCACCTCCAGTCTTGCCCGCCTAATGGGATTCCTCCCGGACCTCCGCAGCCCAGCGCCTGACGATGGCTCAGGACTCGGAGGAGGAGGGTCCCTGGAGGGGCTCCCTCGGCGCCGACGAGACCAAGGCGTTACCTCTGGTGAAGGCCTCTCCGGAGGCCCGGAACGCCTGCTGCTGCGTCCCTCCACGCTCTCAACTCCAGCCGCTGGATCCGGAGGAAGAGCCCCGGCAAACAGCTGCTCCAGCCATCCAGAACCGTGCTGCATCGCCGCATCCCTGATCCTGGCCATCATAAGCTCCATCGCCGCATCCATGACAGGTAAGTGGAAAAAAACGTTTTTTTTGGTTTTTTTTTAAAACAGTTACACTGACAGGACAAATATTTTCTCCTGTTGTCCAGCGGGAAAGAGGGCTGCCTCTTCCCCGCATAGACTTATATACATTATACTCCACCCACCACATATAGATACATTTGCCCACCAGCCCCTTTCACTTAACCCTCTAAATCCCTATACACATAGCCTCAAACGTGGTAGCCTAAAACCCCAAACACCTAGTCATGCGCTCCCTTCATTACGGCTGCGCCTACATTACGTTGGGCTTACTGTGTGTTCAGTCAGGGACTTGCGGCCGAAATACGTTCCGTCCATTACGAACCGAACATGCTGGTGTGAATCCGGCCTAACAATGAAGCAGCTGCCACCGAGCCCAGACGCCAGCATAGCTAATGGTTTCAGAATCAATAATTGACCCCAAAGTCTAAGACTGATATTTGGAGTTGGGATTTTATAAGAAGTCCAGCATTTATTGGTTGTTGACTGTGAATTTCCCATAGCTTTTACATCGGGGGCTTCCACCTATCAGTAGAATAGGTTTATAGGTTCAGACAGCACCAGATACGTGGAAGGGTAAGGTTTTGCACGAATAGGGGCCCAACCCAAACATAAATATAAAAGAGTATCCGGCACACCAATTTTGAAACAGAGGTATTTTTTTTTACATTTTGTTTTTGTTTTTGATGCCAGTGGCAGAGGGCGACGTCACAGTCTGCCACTGGCATTAAAAACAAAAACCAAATAAAAAAAAAAATAATAAAAAAAAAATACCCTCTGTTTCAAATTTGGTGTGCCGGATACTCTTTTATATTTATGAGTAGAATAGGGTCTCCTGCGCTTGAGAGAGGACAAGGTGGTCGCATATGTGCCTATCTCCATTGTAGTGTATGGGAGTTACCGAAACAGCTGAGCTCCCATAAACTACAATGCAAGAAGCACACGCATGTGCAGCCACCTCTCCACCTCGTACTCCATTAATACTTACATGTTCCTTCTCCTTCCTCTCCTCATTCTAACATGACAGCTACATACGTTAAGCCACCGGAGTGCACCGGCACATATCTTTCCTGCCCTCATTGGTATCTGGGCTCAGTGCAGGGAAGAGAGACCGCGCTGCTATTACAGGTCACCCAGTGGCGTAACTACCGCCGTAGCAGCAGTAGCAGCTGCTACGGGGCCCGCAGCATGAGGGGGCCCGTGTCGCCCGCCGGCACGGGCCCCCACCATGGCCGGAGGCTCTGCTAGCAGCCGCTATGGCTGCTACAGCGGGACGCCACTGAACACTACGGCAGAGCAGGGAGGTATCTCCCCGCTCTGCCATTAACTGGTTCCCGACTGCTGGCTGTATTTTTACGGCCAGCGGTCAGGGTCCTTAAAACCCGAGCCATAGACTTTCTACGGCTCGGGTTTTAACTTGCTGCCCGCGCGATCGGGCAGCTGAATGTCGGGTCTCTGGCTGTCAGTGACTGCCGGGGACCCTGAGGAGAGGATAGGAGCAGCTTTCGCTGCTTCTGTCTTCTCCGATCACTTGTACACAGCGCTGAATGAACGCTGCGTATAGGATTAGAGACAGCAGCAGCGGCGCTGTCTCTATTCCTCCCGGTGATCATGTGACTGGTCACATGATCGCCGGGTGCCGTTAGTGACAGACTGCTGCTGGGTCTTACTAGACCCAGCACAGCCCAGTTAGTGACAATCGTCACTATGAGAGGGCTGATTCCCTGCTGTGCAGCTCCAGTTACAGTGGAAAAAGATGGTGTAAAAGAAAGAAAAAAAATATATAAAGTTCCCCAAAGGTCTTTTTTGACAGACCATAGTAATAAAAAAATAATAAAGTCAAGTGCAAAAAAAATTTAAATAATAAATACACATAAAAACCCCCCCCCAAAAAAACAGTCGTCCCCCCCCCGCCAATCATTGTTGTAACGCTGGCGCTGACCAAATTACCCTAATATAGACATGTAATATATTAACATTTACGGTAGACAATGACGATCACAAATAAAAGGTCTATTTTAGGGTAAAACTGTTATTACCAAAAAAAAAAATAGCTGAAATGTAAAAAAGCTTATTTTTTTTACTATTATTTTCAAACTTTATGAATAAAAATTCTAAAATAGCAAAAAAGGTGTGTATAAAAACGATAAAAAATGAAACCTGCATTGTCTACGGAAAACCCGTCGCAAAAATCACGTCGTTAGCCCTACAAATAAAAAAGTTATAGCCATTTAACTAACACGTGCTAAAAATGGCTAAACGGTGTCTGGTCCTGAAGGCGCAAAATAGAGCAAAAGACATGTATCCCCCCCCCCTCTCCACAGGACATGTATCCCCCCCCCCCTCTCCACAGGACATGTATCCCCCTCTCCACAGGACATGTATCCCCCCCCTCTCCACACGACATGTACCCCCCCCTCTCCACACGACATGTATCCCCTCTCCACAGGATCTCCATAGGACATGTATCCCCTCTCCACAGGATATGTATCCCCCCCCTCTCCACACGACATGTATCCACCCCCTCTCCACACGACATGTATCCCCTCTCCACAGGATCTCCACAGGACATGTATCCCCTCTCCACAGGACATGTATCCCCCCCCTCTCCACAGGACATGTATCCCCCCCCTCTCCACAGGATCTCCACAGGACATGTATCCCCCCCTCTCCACAGGACATGTATCCCCCCCTCTCCACAGGACATGTATCCCCCCCCTCTCCACAGGACATGTATCCCCCCCCTCTCCACAGGACATGTATCCCCCCCTCTCCACAGGACATGTATCCCCTCTCCACAGGACATGTATCCCCCCCCTCTCCACAGGACATGTATCCCCCCCCTCTCCACAGGACATGTATCCCCCCCCTCTCCACAGGACATGTATCCCCCCCTCTCCACAGGACATGTATCCCCCCCCTCTCCACAGGACATGTATCCCCTCCCTCTCCACAGGACATGTATCCCCTCTCCACAGGACATGTATCCCCCCCTCTCCACAGGACATGTATCCCCTCCCTCTCCACAGGACATGTATCCCCCCCCTCTCCACAGGACATGTATCCCCCCCCTCTCCACAGGACATGTATCCCCCCCCTCTCCACAGGACATGTATCCCCCCCTCTCCACACGACATGTACCCCCCCCTCTCCACACGACATGTATCCCCTCTCCACAGGATCTCCACAGGACATGTATCCCCTCTCCACAGGACATGTATCCCCCCCTCTCCACACGACATGTATCCACCCCCTCTCCACACGACATGTATCCCCTCTCCACAGGATCTCCACAGGACATGTATCCCCTCTCCACAGGACATGTATCCCCCCCCTCTCCACAGGACATGTATCCCCCCCCTCTCCACAGGATCTCCACAGGACATGTATCCCCCCCCCTCTCCACAGGACATGTATCCCCCCCCTCTCCACAGGACATGTATCCCCCCCCTCTCCACACGACATGTATCCCCTCTCCACAGGATCTCCACAGGACATGTATCCCCTCTCCACAGGACATGTATCCCCCCCCTCTCCACAGGACATGTATCCCCCCCCTCTCCACAGGACATGTATCCCCCCCTCTCCACAGGACATGTATCCCCTCTCCACAGGACATGTATCCCCCCCTCTCCACAGGACATGTATCCTCTCCCTCTCCACAGGACATGTATCCCCCCCCCTCTCCACAGGACATGTATCCCCCCCCCTCTCCACAGGACATGTATCCCCCCCTCTCCACAGGACATGTATCCCCCCCTCTCCACAGGACATGTATCCCCCCCTCTCCACAGGACATGTATCCCCTCTCCACAGGACATGTATCCCCCCCCTCTCCACAGGACATGTATCCCCTCCCTCTCCACAGGACATGTATCCCCTCTCCACAGGACATGTATCCCCCCCTCTCCACAGGACATGTATCCCCTCCCTCTCCACAGGACATGTATCCCCCCCTCTCCACAGGACATGTATCCCCTCTCCACAGGACATGTATCCCCTCTCCACAGGACATGTATCCCCCCCCTCTCCACAGGACATGTATCCCCCCCTCTCCACAGGACATGTATCCCCCCCCTCTCCACAGGACATGTATTCCCTCTCCACAGGACATGTATCCCCTCTCCACAGGACATGTATCCCCCCCTCTCCACAGGACATGTATCCCCCCCTCTCCACAGGACATGTATCCCCCCCCTCTCCACAGGACATGTATCCCCTCTCCACAGGACATGTATCCCCTCTCCACAGGACATGTATCCCCCCCCTCTCCACAGGACATGTATCCCCTCCCTCTCCACAGGACATGTATCCCCCCCTCTCCACAGGACATGTATCCCCCCCCTCTCCACAGGACATGTATCCCCTCTCCACAGGACATGTATCCCCTCTCCACAGGACATGTATCCCCTCCCTCTCCACAGGACATGTATCCCCTCCCTCTCCACAGGACATGTATCCCCCCCCTCTCCACAGGACATGTATCCCCTCCCTCTCCACAGGACATGTATCCCCTCCCTCTCCACAGGACATGTATCCCCCCTCTCCACAGGACATGTATCCCCCCCCTCTCCACAAGACATGTATCCCCCCCCTCTCCACAAGACATGTATCCCCCCCCTCTCCACAGGACATGTATCCCCTCCCTCTCCACAGGACATGTATCCCCCCCTCTCCACAGGACATGTATCCCCCCCCCTCTCCACAGGACATGTATCCCCCCCTCTCCACAGGACATGTATCCCCCCCTCTCCACAGGACATGTATCCCCTCCCTCTCCACAGGACATGTATCCCCCCCCTCTCCACAAGACATGTATCCCCCCCCTCTCCACAAGACATGTATCCCCCCCCCTCTCCACAAGACATGTATCCCCCCCCCTCTCCACAGGACATGTATCCCCTCTCCACAGGACATGTATCCCCCCCCCTCTCCACAGGACATGTATCCCCCCCCTCTCCACAGGACATGTATTCCCTCTCCACAGGACATGTATCCCCCCCCTCTCCACAGGACATGTATCCCCCCCCTCTCCACAGGACATGTATCCCCTCTCCACAGGACATGTATCCCCTCTCCACAGGACATGTATCCCCTCTCCACAGGACATGTATCCCCTCTCCACAGGACAGGGGATACATGTGTGATCGCTGGCAGCGATAGGGAGAACGGGGGACTGAAAGTCCCCTGAAGTTCTCCATGACAAACCTCGGACATCCGGCGTCTGTGTCGGCAGCTCCGTAGAAATGAATGGAGCGCCGGTCGTGCTTGTGCGCATGCGTGACCAGCGCTCCTTTCATTTTTATTGAGCTGCGCAGACGCCGGAAGTCCGAGGTTTGTCATGGAGAAGTTCAGGGGACTTTCAGTCCCCCGTTCTCCCTATCTCCTGTGGAGATCCTGTGGAGAGGGGATGCATGTTATTTGTAGGACACACTATAGGTCGCATTTGGGGGGGGGGGGCGCTGTATGGCATTCTCTACAGGGGGGGGCTGTATGGCGTTCTCTACAAGGGGGGCTGTATGGCGTTCTCTGCAGGGGGGCTGTATGGCGTTATCTACAGGGGGGCTGTATGGCGTTATCTACAGGGGGGCTGTATGGCGTTATCTACAGGGGGATGTATGGCGCTATCTGCAGAGGGGGGGGCTGTATGGCGTTATCTACAGGGGGGGCTGTAAAAAAGGCCCTATCTACAAGGGGGGGGTTGTGTAACACCCAGGGGAGGGGGGCCCCAGTCAAAAGTTTGCTATGGGGCCCAGTCTTTCCTAGTTACGCCCCTGAGGTCACCCCTCCGGTCCCTGCATCAGTGAGATGTGGATGTTTTTTGACAGGTTTTTCTGCACTTTTGGACACAGTCGTGTCTGCATCCTAGTGGCTGGGGCACGTGGGGCACTAGTTGATCACCCGCTTTGAACTTCTCATGATACTGTAATCTGGTGTCGGCTACCTGTACTTTACCTGTATGATTGTGGAAGAGTCTGGAAGAACAGGAGACGGCATGTCGAGAACGGGGGACAGATTTTGTGGGACAAAGAAAAACTGTGACTAAGGGCTGAAAGTTCCATCTATGAAGGGTCCGGTGAGGGGACAGTAAACAACAAGCAGGAGATTTAGGCCTGAAACAATATAAATGAGCCAGGGTACATAAGGACGTCTGGACGAGGTCATCTGGGGAACAGCACCGGACACTTTAGTTTTCTCTTCATTTTTTAAAAAACAAATGTTCTCCTGAATGAGACGAGAGCCTCAGATCCATTCGGATTTAGCTGCTGGAATTGTCCAGTCTTTGGCATGTCACATAGACTCGGCTGGGCTCCATAATGATGGAAATAGGTCTGGCCTCTGGCCTCCAATACACAGTGTTCACTGTACCGGGCTAATCCCTGTAGAAGGGGGAGAGGGTAATTTGTGGTGCAGCTGTCATGCTCCGAACGCTTGGTCAGCTGCAAGAACAAATGTGTTTTGCAAATGAAAATACAAGATGTTGAACCGCAGCCTCATGCCCAAGCCGGGGGTTGGGTGTAGGGCACATGTGATGTGAGCTTCTCCCATCGTTCACGTTATTACTGGGTTACACGAAAGTCTTTACTGTGTGGCTGAAAGCCAAGTGTCTGCACCATGTCCGTGTAAGAGAAGATGAGTGACGTGTGCTGGGGTTCAGGCTCATAAGGTGGCCATTGTTCAGCATGTGGAGAACGATTATACACGGCCATCCAGAAAACACTCGGAATGATCATGGCATGGGCTCAGCTGACATCTGTTGCCCATTGTTATTCCAAAGGTCAATCTACACAAGCAATTATGGTTTCTAGAACGCCAATGACTGCACCCCCCCAACCCCAGAACACATAAGTAATGTCTGATATGCAACCCTAACAAGGCTACTACAATAACTCAGGAGGCCGTCTACTTCTGGCCTCCTATCAACAGTGAGGCCTATCAGAAATGGCAAAGGTTGTGATAAGGTGAGATTTCAGCGATGGAGCTACAATGGCGGAAAACACTGAGAATATTAGGTGCAGGATGACTTATGATCCTAGAACAAGCTGTGCCATGACGTGACCCTTTTAGTACAGAGGGGATGTACCCATTTTAGAGGCAACACTCTACTGACAGAGAAAGCCCAGCAGTCAGGAGGAAAGACTTCATGTTCTGTCTGGATGTCCTGGATCTGCACTGAGAATAATGTTTCGTACAATAATCAGCAAATTTAAAAAGCAAACACAATTTATTTCCAACTGCAAAGTGTATAGAACTCAAGAATGAGCTCGATAACGATAATAAAAGAAACCCAAAAGTTACAATGTTGGCATATTAGGTGGTTTTTCTCAACCTTATGTGACATGGTGCTGCTGCGGTGACAGAACATTAGAGATCAGGATCATTACAGTGACGGAACAATGGGAGCATGTCAGTCCTGGAATAAGCGACTGTATGACTAGAGAACAGAATCTGGAGTGACCGGAGAGAATGAATCTCTGGAGAAGGCTCAGCACCTCTCTGAACCATAACTGTTCACAGCCTGGAAGTGTATCACTTACTGACATCTGTTCCACCAGGCACCCGGCCCAGAGCAGCCAGCAAAGGCGGATTAAGGAAGAAAGTCAGAAATGATGGAGATGCGACTACAGCATAATTATATTGTTACTCTGTGCCAAGAGGAAACCGCAACAGCTGTAGAGCATCACCCACCGTGTAAGACCATGACTGTTGTAGAGAGATGAGAAGAAACACTATGAAACTATGGAGGCAACAGAGGAGGACACTACTCCTCCAAACCCAGCACGAAGATCTTCTGGTTGATAAAAGGGATGTCCTTTGTAAATGTTCTGGATGAGGCAGTGAAGTCTTCAGTAGATGTTCTGGTTGGGAATAGTGATGCCATTAGTAATAGCTCTGGTATAGAGAATTTATCTCCTTAGTAGATGTTCTGGTTGGGAGAAGGGATTTCTTGGGTAGATGTTCTGGTTGGAGTGATGTTCTCAGTAGAAATTCAGTTTTTCTAGAAGTGAAGTCCTCGGTAGATGCTCTGGTTGGGAGAAGTGAAGTCCTCAGTAGATGTTCTGGTTGGTAGAAGTTTTGTCCTCAGTAGATATTCTGATTGCGAGAAGTGAAGTCCTCGGTAGATGTTCTGATTGGGAGAAGTAATGTCCTTGTTAAATGCTCTGGTTGGGAGAAGTAATGATCTCAGAAGATGTTCTGGTTAGGAAATGGGAAGTCCTCAGAAGATGTTCTGCTTCAGAAAAGTGAAAAGTGATGTCCTCGATAAATGATCTAATTGGGAGAAGTGATGCCATCAGTACATGTTCTAATTTGCAGAAGTGAAGGCTTCAGTAGATTTTCTGGTTGGGAGAAGTGATGTCCACAGTAGATATCTTCATTAGGAAAAGTGAAGTCCCCAGTATACGTCTTGATTGGGAGAAGTAAAGTTAAAGAAGATGCTCTGAAGTAAAGTCCTTAGTAGATGCTCTGATTGGGAGAAGTAAAGCCCTCAGCAGATGTTTTGGTTGGGAGAAGCAATGTCCACAGTAGATGTCTTGGGTGGGAGAAGTGAAGTTAACAGTAGATGTTCTGGTTTGGAGAATTGATATCCTCAGTAGATGCTCTGGTTGGGAGAAGTAATGTTTCCAGTAGATGTCTTATCCGGGAGATGGGATGTCCTCAGTACATGAGCCAAAAGATCATTCCTTGATATTGGTCAGGAAGTTCAGGTTTATGTCGTAGTTGTTGAAAGAAATTCTCTTTTACTTTGATACCTCCTTAGTGCCCCCTAACTGTAAGGATGCCCCTTTAGTGCCCTCCACACAGTATCATACCACCATAGTGGCCCCCACAAAGTATGATGCAGCCATAGTGCCCCTACACAGTATGCCTTCACAGTTACGCATGCAGTATCACGCCCCTACAGAGTATCATGTACCTATACAGTATCATGCCCCCGTAGTGCCCCATACAATGTACAGTGCCCCTTAGTGCCCCATACATATTATCATGCCTTCATAGAGTATCATGCTCCCATAGGGCCTCCCCACAGTATTTTTGTCCCCATAGAGTATCATGTCCAAATAGTGCCTCCCCACGAATAATTCCCTCACAGTGCCTATCCACAGTATAATGCCCTAATAGTGACCGACCACTACTTAGTATAATGCCCCCATAGTATATTGTACACTGTATTATACCCCTATACAGTGTAATGCCCCCATAGTGCCCCCTACACAGTATAATCCCCCCATAGTGAATCACTAAAGTATAATGCCCCATAGTGCTCCGTACTAAGTATCAGACCCCATATAGTATAATTCCCCCATAGTGCCCCCTACACAGTATAATACCACCATAGTACCCCCTGCGCAATATAATTTTCCCATAGTGCTTCCCCACAGTATAATGCCCTCATAGTGCCCCCTACACTGTACAATGCCCTCATAATGGCCCACAGTATAATGCAGCCATAGTATCCAATACACAGCATCATGCCCCCATAGTGCCTCCCCATAGTAGAATGCCCTTATAATGCCCCATCACAGTATAATTCCCCCCATAGTGCCTCCCCACAGTATAATGCCATAATAGGGCCCCCTACACAATATAATGCATCCATCGTGCCTCTTACGCAGTATCAGGCCCCCATAAGGCCTCTCCACAGTATACTGTCCCCGTAGTGCCCCCTACACAGTATAATGGCCCCATAATTCCCTTACACAGTATAATGCACTCATACTGTCCCCTACATATGATAATGACCCAATATTGCCCGCTGCACAGTATAATGATTCCATAGTGCCCCGGACAAGGTATTATGCCCCATAGTTACCCATACACAGAAACAGTACACCAAAAAAAAACTCAATAAGTGCTCACCTAGCCTCATTTCCACAAGTTTAGCAGATCACTCTGCAGGTCTCCTCTGGTCAATGCAATGCAAGCCGCCAATAGCACAGTTACAGTGTGAATGGTGAAGCAGGGAACACACGACTCCCTGCTCTACCATTGGGTTCAAGTTCAACCATATATAAGCTTTCTGAGGATGCAGAAACTGTTAAAATCAGGACATGTGGCTGGCCTGCTGGGACATTACCTGGAATCCAGAACGGTCTCGCTAGATCCGGGACAGGCGGGAGGCATGATATTTACATAAGCCCCACCCACCTTTGAAGTCCATTTAAATTCAGCAAAAAAGGGATGTTTGAGAGGTATGCATTCCCACATTGAGCAGGTGCCATGATGAAGTGAGGTCTTTACGTCGGCTTTTCTAGGGCGTTGACATCTGCAGGCCTAAAGTGGTAGAACAAATCCAGTGGCGTGTGTATGGTGGCTCTTTTGGTATGCTGGGTGTGAAAGCTGGAACTGTGAAGGTCGCTGTATCAGTCAGTTACTGTTTTCTTATTCGATCATTGATTGCTATCGTAATTAGGGCAGATACAGACGAACGTTGCGTTTTTGCGCGCGCAAACAACGCTGCGTTTTGCGCGCGCAAAAACCATTTGACATCTGCGTGTGTCATCCGTGTCTGATGCGCGGCTGCGTGATTTTCGTGCAGCCGCCATCATAAAGATGAGGCTAGTCGACGCCCGTCACTGTCCAAGGTGCTGAAAGAGCTAGCTCTTTCAGCATCCTCGACAGTGAATGCCGAACACAATATCGAAAAACCTGTTGAAAAAAAAGAAAAAGTTCGTACTTACCGAGAACTTCCCGGCCGTTGCCTTGGTGACGCGTCCTTGGTGACGCGCCTCTCGACATCGGGCCCCACTTCCCTGGATGACGCGCCAGTCCATGTGACCGCTGCAGCCTGTGCTTGGCCTATGATTGGCTGGAGCTGTCACTTGGACTGAATTGTCATCCCGGGAGGTCAGACTGGAGGAAGATGCCGGGAGTTATCGGTAAGTCAGAACTTTGTTTTTTTTTCTACAAGTTCATGTATATCGGGATCGGAAGTCACTGTCCAGGGTGCTGAAACAGTTTAACTCTTTCAGCACCATGGACAGTGACTATCTCCTGACGTAGCGTACCGATAATTTTTTTGCCGGGTTCGGCCAAAACGAGTTCGGCCGAACCCGTTGAAGTTCGGTTCGCTTGTCCGGCTTCGCTCATCGCAAAGACACTCCGTTTGGATGTTCGGAAACAGAAAAGCACGTGGTGCTTTTCTGTTTACATTCATCCTTTTGACAGCTGGTGCGCTGTTTCAGTCGGTTCGCAGGGAAGTGCTTCCGTGCAACCTGCGTGGTTTTCACGCACCCATTGACTTCAATGGGTGCGTGATGCGCGAAATACGCAGAGTTATTGAACCTGTCGCGCTTTTTGCGCAGCAGACAAACGCTGCGCAAAAAGCACGGACTGTCTGTACTGCCCCATAGACTTGTATTGGTCCATGCGTGCCGCGGGAAAACCACGCGGCCCACATGGACCGAATACACGCTTGTGTGAATCCCCCCTTAGTGAGATTTGTTTCTACATCCTTGATGAAGTCGCAACGCCTCCCAAAATCTTCTCTTGCAAAATGTACAATCAATGTGAGCCAAGCTACGGGAAAAGAATACTGGAAAAAAAATATATGAATCAGATCAAATTTGGCTGAATTCCAGATCAGTCGTTCTACAGATTATCTTTAGGCCTGAGATATTGATGATCAAGGTCTAGTAAGGAGGGTCAAAATGGGCATGACGTAAGTGATGGGGAAATAGACTTCTCAACTGACTATTTTCTATTTAATATTTGTCCGGACATTTGGGAATCACCAAACACTAATTGCCACGGTGGATTAGCTTCTAAATGTTATTGCATTTTCGAGGTTGAGGTGTTCTAGGCATGGCCGCTCTTCTCCCAGTCTAGCTCTAGTATCATTTACTATATGCTCTGAAAATAGGACACAACTGTGTCTGGAGAAAGACATATGTGTTTCGCCGCTGGTGGTGCTCAAGACTGCAATACCAGACAATCACTATCACATGGGTGAAACACGCATCAATACTGACTGAAAACAAAAGGCACAAGTAACTCACCAGTGGATGGGTGGAACGGAATACTGAAGGCAGTAAAAGATGGAAACAATGCATAAATGGAGTGGATGGCAGAGGAATAGCATGCAAGCAGTTAACAGATGAATAGACAGTGGACAATAATCAGCAGCACTTACTGACCCCATCTGAACACTCTCTCACAGCAGGGTAGAAAAACAGCTTGGCAGCAGAAAAAGAAAACAACAACAGGAGGAATTACTGATTGCAGGATACACATAATACTATTATACCAAAACTAGATCTCTAAGAGGACCAACAGGTCCCACAGTATAAACAAACACATATACAAGAACAAAGTCACCAACTAGAATCTGAAAAAAGTTTAGCACATGCCAGAAACAGTATAACCAGCACCTGAGTAATCCAGGTTTGAAGTATATATAAGCCTACAAGGTACTAAATCAACCAGGCAAAGATAACACAGAGATAACAGAAATCATTGATGAGTAGCCATCCTGCTGCTTGTAAACGCCCACGGCCGCGGACCATCGGGATTACTCACCCCCGACGGCTGCAGCCATGGATCTATGAGGGCTGGCCCGCATCTCCAGCTCAGGAGACACCAGCGCTCACTTCCGCTTCGTTCTGCGGTGTCCCGTAGGGTGCGCGCACACGCTCGTGCCCGGCCTTAAAGGGCCAGTGCATGTACATGTGGAAAATCTGTAATTAGCCCATGAGCACCATGGATTATATGAAGGGCCCTGCCCCTTCCTTCATTGCCTGAGCTTTAATGTGTTTACTTGTGTTACTCTTGCAAATGGTCCCTTAGTGTTTTCCAGTTCCCAGTGTTCCCGTTCCTGCTACCTGTATCCTGTGCTACCTTGTTCCTGTACCTTAGAGAGTTGGAGTCGTGTTGTGCCACCGATCACGTCTGCTGTGTTACACCACACCCGGTGTCTGCTGGCAAGGTCCCATCTGAGCCTAGCCATCGCTACTGTCTGAACTACCACAGGTACCCTTACTCGGACTATAGACTTTACTTGGTACCCAGTGTGGCCAGCTTCTATCCCGCTTCGGTCCACATACCCACCGATCGGGACACTGCTATTGCTAACAATATGAGGCATTAATGAAACCACCTTAAAATTTGTCTTGTCAGCCATTGCGACATCTGCAGTAAGTGGGGCTCTCGGGATAAGACGCTGATGTTAGGGATCTGCCAGGTACTTCATCTAGCTACACTCCTGGGATTAATCAATCCACACCTGAGGCCAGACCTGTTCGACTGACACCTTCTCCCACCAACCAGGGTGGCAGGCTCAGGAGTGGGACAGCCTATCGCGGCCTGGTCTCTCGGAGTTAGCTCCGCCCCCTGCCCTTTATTACCTGCCCTGTGCTCTCCCTCAGTGCTTGTAATTCTTTTGGATTCCTGGCCCCACTGCTGCTTGCTCCAGCCTGCTTCTGCCGTGCTTCTGCCTTGCTGCAGTTCTGCTTGACCTGCTTTGCTTGCCCTGGCTTGCTTCTGTCTCCGTGTCCGCTCGGGTGTACTCACTTCGTCCTGGTCCTGACTGTTCGTTCGCCGCCCCGTTTCCTCGTGGCGTTCCGTGGCTACTGCCCCTTCCCTTGCGTGTTCCCTGTTTGTCTTCCTGTGCACTTAGCCAGCGTAGGGACCGCCGCCCAGTTGTACCTCGTCGCCTAGGGCGGGTCGTTGCAAGTAGGCAGGGACAGGGCGGTGGGTAGATTAGGGCTCACTTTCCCTTCACCTCCTTCCTGCCATTACAGCTGATCTATGGCTGTCCATAAGGTAAAAATGATGTAGGCAATGAAGGGATTTTTAGTGGTCAGGACACAAATGTCTCATGTGAACAATATGATCAGATCAGCCAAATTCCCTCACGAATGACCACAACATAATAGTCTCATGAAGGCTGAAGTTCAAGTCCAGGTTCATTGCGTCCATCACTGGGGGTTAGACATTAAGAGCAAAAGAGGCCTCATGTCAATCAGAGAGAAGATCATCTGCACTGAGGAGCCACAGCTGGATTCTGTCACAATGACACCGACAGTCACCTCCAACTAAAGGGAGAAGAAGGTTGTGGAGCCGCCCGGCACAGCTGCTTCCCAGAGGTCAATCTTTCCCTGCAGGCTGAAGGACAATGATAACCTGCCATAGAGATTCACACACAGGCGTATGGAGCAAAGGATTCCAGCTGGGACTTGATGGATCTAAAGGCCCCGGCTCCGCAGCTCTTTCATGGAGGTGTCGGAACCCCAGATACAACATGAGCCCGGGACATATCTCTGGTATATCGTATAACACAGACGGTGGGAATCATTTACTGGATCATCCTCAAGACTTAGGGAGATGTGGGAGCCGTGTTAGGGGAGGTATCCGGGCACCACCACGCTGCACAGGCGATCACTCGGCGCCACGTATGTCACATTGATGTTATATAAAACGTGTGTAAAACTTCTTTCAATGACTCAGACAAAAGATAAAATCTTATCTAATTACAGCATTGGGAGGAATAACAGGGGCCTAGACAACGTTGACATACAGGACCGGCCCGGCCCCCACGCCCCGGTGACAGATCAATGGAGAGTGGAGAATTATCACGAAGAATCACTCTCAGAAAACATCAGAAAACATCCAGCGGGTAATAAAGTGTGCGGAACAGAATACGACCGGGCTCCAATATAACGCCATGGACTCGATGACTCTGTAAAGAAACAACCGCAGAGATACCGCACAACGGACGCCAATAAGATCACGTGCCCTGCGCTCACCCACAAAACATGAGAGGAGCCGGTGCCCTGCGCTCACCCACAAAACATGATAGGAGCCGGTGCCCTGCAGTCACCCACAAAACATGATAGAAGCCGGTGCCCTGCGCTCACCCACAAAACATGAGAGAAGCCGGTGCCCTGCGCTCACCCACAAAACATGATAGGAGCCGGTGCCCTGCGCTCACCCACAAAACACGATAGAAGCCGGTGCCCTGCGCTCACCCACAAAACACGATAGAAGCCGGTGCCCTGCGCTCACCCACAAAACATGAGAGAAGCCGGTGCCCTGCGCTCACCCACAAAACATGAGAGAAGCCGGTGCCCTGCGCTCACCCACAAAACATGAGAGAATCCGGTGCCCTGCGCTCACCCACAAAACATGATAGAAGCCGGTGCCCTGCGCTCACCCACAAAACATGATAGGAGCCGGTGCCCTGCAGTCACCCACAAAACATGATAGAAGCCGGTGCCCTGCGCTCACCCACAAAACATGAGAGAAGCCGGTGCCCTGCGCTCACCCACAAAACATGATAGGAGCCGGTGCCCTGCGCTCACCCACAAAACACGATAGGAGCCGGTGCCCTGCGCTCACCCACAAAACATGAGAGAAGCCGGTGCCCTGCGCTCACCCACAAAACATGAGAGAATCCGGTGCCCTGCGCTCACCCACAAAACATGAGAGAAGCCGGTACCCTGCGCTCACCCACAAAACACGATAGGAGCCGGTGCCCTGCGCTCACCCACAAAACACGATAGGAGCCGGTGCCCTGCGCTCACCCACAAAACACGATAGAAGCCGGTGCCCTGCGCTCACCCACAAAACATGATAGAAGCCGGTGCCCTGCGCTCACCCACTTAAAATTGAAGAGGAAACGCTCGTCAGAAATAACTTGTGACATAAATTCCGCTTTTACATTCATTTCACTTGATTGTTCCGGTTTCACTTTTTAATGTCACTTTCTATATGAAATATTAAAATTTTCCCATGGAGGGCTAGGATAACAATTCCTGTCACTTTTTATCTTGTGTACCTTGAGGCAGCGTCAGCGGTCACTTCATTATCATACGAGGGCAGGGACCGCTGGGCATTCACTTTGATGGAGCTTTATTGGGGTTCCCCGCACAGCAGAGACAGAAGTGTTGGCCGATGTCCCTGGGGTTGGACCTCCAAAGATGATAAGGTAACAGCATATCCGAGCAGTATGTGGCCCTTCTTATGATCGCAATGTCCTTTTAGCTGATTAATGGCAGGAGGGGCCCAATACCAGATTCTGCTCCGACCCCATCTTACCCGGTGGGGGGGGGGGGTAGGTTTGACATCCAGAAGAGAAGTGCGGAAGGTGAGGGTAGAGCGGCAGTAATGTCAGGAAGGCAACAAATTGGGAAATGTGAAATGACATTTTGAGGGGTTTAACACAGGACTTTGCTTTCTATTTAAGTGTAGCAGAGTACAGACTGTAATATGGGGAGAAGTCACATGGTGGCGCCAAATAATAACCCTCGGGGACTGACCATATATTCCAGGAAGAGAAAGAGAAAGTATAACAGAGAGTGGGGGACAAGGCTCAACAGTCCACATACACCCCAGACTTAGAATACATTTGGTATAATATCGTCTCAGAGGATGTAACATTAAAAGAGTCAAACTGGACAACAAGGCGATGGTCTCCGAGTCAACCGTACAGCAAAAAGTGTCCTCAGAAAATGACAACTATCGGATAACGCGAAGACAGTCTGAGGGTTCACCTGAAGAATAGTCACCACAACATCTACAGAAGATGGACAACACCTTATATCCATCCCCCCATCAAATTCAGCACCAAAATATAGTTATATGTAGTTATCTATAAGATGATATAAACCATGTAGTTATATGTAGTTATCTATGTAATAATATAAACCATGTAGTTATATGTAGTTATCTATGTGATGATATAAACCATGTAGTTATCTATGTAATAATATAAACCATGTAGTTGTATGTAGTTATCTATGTGATGATATAAACCATGTAGTTATCTATGTAATAATATAAACCATGTAATTATATGTAGTTATCTATGTGATGATATAAACCATGTAGTTATATGTAGTTATCTATGTGATGATATAAACCATGTAATTATATGTAGTTATCTATGTAATAATATAAACCATGTAGTTATATGTAGTTATCTATGTAATGATATAAACCATGTAATTATATGTAGTTATCTATGTAATAATATAAACCATGTAGTTATATGTAGTTATCTATGTAATCATATAAACCATGTAGTTATCTATGTAATAATATAAACCATGTAGTTATATGTAGTTATCTATGTAATAATATAAACCATGTAGTTATATGTAGTTATCTATGTAATAATATAAACCATGTAGTTATAAGTAGTTATCTATGTAATAATATAAACCATGTAGTTATATGTAGTTATCTATGTAATAATATAAACCATGTAGTTATATGTAGTTATCTATGTAATAATATAAACCATGTAGTTATATGTAGTTATCTATGTAATGATATAAACCATGTAGTTATCTATGTAATAATATAAACCATGTAGTTATATGTAGTTATCTATGTAATGATATAAACCATGTGTAATGGCGGGGGGTAGGGAGACGGACAAGTGAGCCCTAATCTACCCGCCACTCTGTCCCTGCCTACTTGCAACGACCCGCCCTAGGCGACGGGGTACAACTGGGCGGCGGTCCCTGCGCTCAGTAAGTGCACGACAAACACGACAAACATACATGGAACACAAGCAAGGAAAAGGGGCAGTTGCCCACGGCAACACCGTGAGTAACCAGAGTGGTGAACGAGCCGAGTCAAGCCAGGAGTGTGCGAGGTACAAAACGAAGAGCAGAAGAGTAGTCGGTAAGCCAGGGTCAGTATGGAGCAGGATCAAATAGTAGAAGCTGTAGCTGGGCCAGGAAACCACACGAAAAGAATCACAAGCACAGAGGGACAGGAAGGGCAGGCTTAAATAGACCGAGGGCGGGAGCTAGCTGAGTCTGGCCAGGTTATGATAGGCTCTCCCACTCCTAAGCCTGCCAGCCACAGTGGTGGAAGCAGGAGTCAGTCTCAGGGATGTAGCCTCAGGTGCTGACTGATTAATTCTGGGAGTTAACCCCGAAGCTGTGGCTGGCAGATCCTTTACAGTACCCCCCCTTTTATGAGGGGCCACCGGACCCTTTCTAAGTGGACCTGGCTTACTGGGGAAACGCAGGTGGAACCTCCTGACCAATACCCCAGCGTGAACATCCCGGGTGGGTACCCAAGTCCTCTCCTCGGGCCCGTATCCTCACCAATGGACCAGGTACTGGAGGGAGCCTTGGACCATCTTGCTGTCCACAATCCTGGCCACCTCGAATTCCACCCCCTCAGGGGTGAGGACGGGAACAGGAGGTCTCCTCGAGGGAGCCAAGGACGGGGAACAGCGTTTGAGGAGGGAGGCATGAAACACGTTGTGTATATGAAAAGACGGGGGTAACTCCAGCCGGAAGGAGACAGGATTGAGGACCTCAATGACCTTATACGGCCCAATAAACCGGGGAGCAAACTTCTTGGACGGAACCTTGAGACGCAAGTTCCTAGACGACAACCACACCAGATCCCCGACCATAAACAGGGGGTTAGCAGAACGTTTTTTATCAGCCTGAGTCTTTTGTACGCTCTGGGACACCTCTAGGTTTTTCTGAACCTGGGCCCAGACTGTGCACAGTTCCCGATGAACGACCTCTACCTCGGGTTTGTTGGAACTACCAGGTGAAACGGAGGAGAACCGTGGATTAAACCCAAAATTACAAAAAAAGGGAGAGACCCCTGACGAGTTACTGACCCGGTTATTAAGGGAAAATTCGGCGAGGGGAATGAAGGAGACCCAATCATATTGACAGTCAGAGATAAAACACCTTAAATATTGTTCTAGAGATTGATTAGTCCTCTCCGTTTGGCCATTGGTTTCAGGATGGAAGGCAGAGGAGAAGGACAGATCAATCCCCAACTTCATACAGAAGGCTCTCCAAAACAATGAAACAAATTGTACCCCTCTGTCCGAAACAATATTGACAGGGACCCCATGGAGACGCAGGATGTGTTTGACAAACAAGGTAGCCAACGTCTTGGCGTTGGGTAGTTTCTTGAGGGGCACAAAGTGGCACATCTTACTGAAGCGGTCCACCACCACCCACACCACCGACTTGCCTTGGGATGGAGGCAAATCGGTGATAAAATTCATGGAGATATGTGTCCAAGGTCTCTGGGGAATGGGCAACGAACGCAGTAAGCCCGCTGGTCGGGACCTGGGAGTCTTGGACCTAGCACAAACCTCACAAGCGGCGACGTAGGCCTTAACGTCTTTAGGCAACCCAGGCCACCAATAATTTCTGGTAATGAGGTGTTTGGTACCCAGGATGCCTGGATGGCCAGATAGTGCGGAGTCATGATTTTCCCTAAGTACCCTTAGCCGGAATTGCAGGGGAACAAACAGCTTGTTCTCAGGAAGGTTCCCGGGAGCTGAACCTTGATCAGCAGCAATATCAGAGACTAAATCAGAATCGATCGAGGAAATGATTATACCTGGAGGCAAAATACAAGCAGGATCTTCCTCCGAAGGATGGCTGGCCATGAAGCTACGCGACAGTGCATCAGCCTTAATATTTTTAGACCCAGCCCTATAGGTAACCAAAAAATTGAATCTGGTAAAAAATAACGCCCATCGAGCTTGTCTCGGGTTTAGCCTCCGGGCAGATTCTAGGAAAACCAGATTCTTGTGGTCGGTAAGGACCGTTACCTGGTGCCTAGCCCCCTCCAGGAAGTGGCGCCACTCTTCAAATGCCCATTTAATGGCTAAGAGTTCGCGGTTGCCAATATCATAGTTACTTTCAGTTGGCGAAAACTTCCTGGAGAAGTAGGCACAGGGGCGGAGATGGGTGAGGGGTGAGGGACCCGGTACCCTGGGTCAAGACAGCCACCACTCCCACCTCAGGTGCGTCAACTTCCACGATAAATGGCTCCATTTGGTTGGGCTGAACCAGCACCGGGGCCGAGATAAAGCACTTCTTAAGGACCTCAAAAGCCTGGACAGCCTCAGGAGGCCAGTGGAGGAGATTAGCACCTTTGCGAGTGAGGTCCGTAAGGGGCTTAGCGATGACCGAGAAGTTAGCAATAAATCTTCTGTAATAATTAGCGAACCCCAAAAAACACTGTAACGCCTTCAGGGAGGCAGGTTGGACCCATTCCGCCACAGCCTGAACCTTGGCGGGGTCCATGCGGAATTCATGAGGAGTGAGGATTTGACCCAAAAATGGAATCTCCTGTACCCCAAACACACATTTTTCGGTTTTGGCAAACAGTTTGTTTTCCCGAAGGACCTGGAGCACCTTCCTGACATGCTCAATGTGGGAGGACCAGTCCTTGGAAAACACCAGTATGTCATCAAGGTACACTACCAGAAATATCCCCAGGTAATTTCTCAAAATCTCATTTATGAAATTCTGGAAGACCGCACGGGCATTACACAACCCAAAGGGCATGACGAGGTATTCGAAATGGCCTTCGGGCATGTTAAACGCAGTCTTCCACTCATCCCCCTCTTTGATGCGAATAAGGTTATACGCCCCCCGTAGATCCAATTTAGAAAACCATTGGGCCCCCTGAACCTGATTAAAGAGATCAGGAATCAAAGGAAGGGGATACTGGTTCCTTACCGTGACCTTATTCAGGCTACGGTAGTCAATGCATGGCCTAAGACCACCATCCTTCTTCCCTACGAAGAAGAAGCCAGCACCTACCGGAGAAGTAGAGGGGCGAATGTAACCCTTGGCCAGGGATTCCTGGATATACACTCTCATGGCTTCACGTTCGGGACAAAAAAGATTAAATATCCTGCCGTTAGGAAGCTTAGCTCCTGGTACCAATTCGATAGCGCAATCGTATTCTCTATGAGGAGGTAACACTTCGGAGGCCTCCTTAGAGAAAACATCAGCGAAGTCCTGAACAAACTCGGGTAGCGTATTCGCCTCCTTAGGGGGAGAAATAGAATTAACAGAAAAACATGACGTACAACATTCATTACCCCATTTGGTTAGCTCCCCAGTATTCCAGTCAAACGTGGGATTATGCAACTGCAACCAGGGAAGACCTAGAACCAAATCGTACGATAATCCCTGCATCAACAGTACAGAGCACTGCTCCAAATGCATGGTGCCAACAAGGAGTTCAAAAACAGGGGTATGCTGTGTAAAATAACCATTAGCAAGAGGAGTGGAGTCGATACCCACTACCGGGACAGGTTTAGGCAAATCAATCAGAGGCATGGCAAGAGACATAGCAAATTCCACAGACATGATATTAGCAGAAGACCCTGAATCCACGAAGGCACTGCCAGTAGCAGACCTACCACCAAAAGAGACCTGAAAGGGAAGCAAGATCTTAGTACGTTTCCTATTTACGGGAAATACCTGTGCGCCCAAGTGACCTCCCCGATGATCACTTAGACGCGGAAGTTCTCTGGCTGCATTCTTACGCTTAGGACAGTTGTTAACTTGATGCTTGTCGTCCCCACAGTAGAAGCAGAGACCATTCTTCCTGCAGAATTCTCTACGTTGTTGGGGGGACACGGAGGCCCCGAGTTGCATAGCTATCTCTGAATCTTTCGGGGAGGAACGAAGCAACGGAGCTTCGGGAGGCATCATGGGGGAGTCGGAGGAGAAAACACATAAACGTTCACGTTGTCGTTCCCTGAGACGTCGGTCAAGTCGTACCGCTAAAGCCATAACCTGGTCTAGGGAGTCAGAAGAGGGATAGCTAACTAGCAGGTCTTTCAGGGCATTCGACAGACCCAACCTAAACTGGCAACTTAAAGCAGGGTCATTCCACCGAGAAGCTACGCACCACTTCCGAAAGTCAGAGCAATACTCCTCAACAGGTCTCTTACCCTGACTTAAGGTCACCAGCTGACTCTCGGCAAAGGCAGTCCTGTCAGTCTCGTCATAAATAAGTCCGAGAGCAGAAAAAAAACAATCAACGGAGGAAAGTTCAGGGGCGTCAGGAGCCAAGGAGAAGGCCCACTCTTGGGGCCCTTCCTGGAGCCGGGACATAATTATACCCACCCGCTGGCTCTCAGAACCTGAGGAATGAGGCTTTAAACGAAAGTAAAGCCTACAACTCTCCCGAAAGGAGAGAAAAGCCCTCCGGTCCCCTGAGAACCGGTCGGGCAACTTGAGGTGGGGTTCAAGAGGTGCGGTGAGGGGAACTACCAAGGTAGCAATAGGCTGGTTGACCCTCTGAGTAAGGGACTGGACTTGTAGGGAGAGACCCTGCATTTGCTGAGCCAGGGTCTCACGGGGATCCATAGTGGTGTCAGGGACCAGGGTATACTAGGTATGGGCTTGTGATTATGTAATGGCAGGGGGTAGGGAGACGGACAAGTTAGCCCTAATCTACCCGGCACTCTGTCCCTGCCTACTTGCAACGAGCCGCCCTAGGCGACGGGGTACAACTGGGCGGCGGTCCCTGCGCTCAGTAAGTGCACGACAAACACGACAAACATACAAAGGAACACAAGCAAGGAAAAGGGGCAGTTGCCCACGGCAACACCGTGAGCAACCAGAGTGGTGAACGAGCCGAGTCAAGCCAGGAGTGTGCGAGGTACAAAACGAAGAGCAGAAGAGTAGTCGGTAAGCCAGGGTCAGTATGGAGCAGGATCAAATAGTAGAAGCTGTAGCTGGGCCAGGAAACCACACGAAAAGAATCACAAGCACAGAGGGACAGGAAGGGCAGGCTTAAATAGACCGAGGGCGGGAGCTAGCTGAGTCTGGCCAAGTTACGATAGGCTCTCCCACTCCTAAGCCTGCCAGCCACAGTGGTGGAAGATGGAGTCAGTCTCAGGGATGTAGATTCAGGTGCTGACTGATTAATTATGGGAGTTAACCCCGAAGCTGTGCCTGGCAGATCCTTTACACCATGTAGTTATATGTAGTTATCTATGTAATAATATAAACCATGTAGTTATATGTAGTTATCTATGTAATAATATAAACCATGTAGTTATATGTAGTTATCTATGTAATAATATAAACCATGTAGTTATATGTAGTTATCTATGTAATGATATAAACCATGTAGTTATCTATGTAATAATATAAACCATGTAGTTATATGTAGTTATCTATGTAATAATATAAACCATGTAGTTATATGTAGTTATCTATGTAATGATATAAACCATGTAGTTATCTATGTAATAATATAAACCATGTAGTTATATGTAGTTATATATGTGATGATATAAACCATGTAGTTACATGTAGTTATCTATGTAATAATATAAACCATGTAGTTATATGTAGTTATCTATGTAATAATATAAACCATGTAGTTATATGTAGTTATCTATGTGATGATATAAACCATGTAGTTATATGTAGTTATCTATGTAATCATATAAACCATGTGGTTATCTATGTAATAATATAAACCATGTAGTAATATGTAGTTATCTATGTAATAATATAAACCATGTAGTTATCTATGTAATAATATAAACCATGTAGTTATCTATGTAATAATATAAACCATGTAGTTATATGTAGTTATCTATGTAATGATATAAACCATGTAGTTATATGTAGTTATCTATGTAATAATATAAACCATGTAGTTATATGTAGTTATCTATGTAATGATATAAACCATGTAGTTATATGTAGTTATCTATGTAATAATATAAACCATGTAGTTATATGTAGTTATCTATGTAATGATATAAACCATGTAGTTATATGTAGTTATCTATGTGATGATATAAACCATGTAGTAATATGTAGTTATCTATGTAATAATATAAACCATGTAGTTATATGTAGTTATCTATGTAATGATATAAACCATGTAGTTATATGTAGTTATCTATGTAATGATATAAACCATGTAGTTATCTATGTGATGATATAAACCATGTAGTTATCTATGTGATAATATAAACCATGTAATTATATGTAGTTATTGATGTAATAAAATAAACCATGTAGTTATATGTAGTTATCTATGTGATAATATAAACCATGTAGTTATATGTAGTTATCTATGTAATAATATAAACCATGTAGTTATATGTAGTTATCTATGTAATAATATAAACCATGTAGTTATATGTAGTTATCTATGTAATAATATAAACCATGTAGTTATCTATGTAATAATATAAACCATGTAGTTATATGTAGTTATCTATGTAATGATATAAACCATGTAGTTATATGTAGTTATCTATGTGATGATATAAACCATGTAGTAATATGTAGTTATCTATGTAATGATATAAACCATGTAGTTATCTATGTGATAATATAAACCATGTAATTATATGTAGTTATTGATGTAATAAAATAAACCATGTAGTTATATGTAGTTATCTATGTGATAATATAAACCATGTAGTTATATGTAGTTATCTATGTGATAATATAAACCATGTAGTTACATGTAGTTATCTATGTAATAATATAAACCATGTAGTTATATGTAGTTATCTATGTGATGATATAAACCATGTAGTTATATGTAGTTATTGATGTGATAATATAAACCATGTAGTTATATGTAGTTATCTATGTAATGATATAAACCATGTAGTTATATGTAGTTATCTATGTAATAATATAAACCATGTAATTATATGTAGTTATCTATGTAATAATATAAACCATGTAGTTATCTATGTAATAATATAAACCAAGTAGTTATATGTAGTTATCTATGTAATAATATAAACCATGTAATTATATGTAGTTATCTATGTAATAATATAAACCATGTAGTTATATGTAGTTATCTATGTAATGATATAAACCATGTAGTTATATGTAGTTATCTATGTAATAATATAAACCATGTAGTTATATGTAGTTATCTATGTAATAATATAAACCATGTAGTTGTATGTAGTTATCTATGTAATAATATAAACCATGTAGTTATATGTAGTTATCTATGTAATAATATAAACCATGTAGTTATATGTAGTTATCTATGTAATAATATAAACCATGTAGTTATATGTAGTTATCTATGTAATAATATAAACCATGTAGTTGTATGTAGTTATCTATGTAATAATATAAACCATGTCGTTATATGTAGTTATCTATGTAATAATATAAACCATGTAGTTATATGTAGTTATCTATGTGATGATATAAACCATGTAGTTATATGTAGTTATCTATGTAATGATATAAACCATGTAGTTATCTATGTAATAATATAAACCATGTAGTTATATGTAGTTATCTATGTGATGATATAAACCATGTAGTTATATGTAGTTATCTATGTAATGATATAAACCTTGTAGTTATATGTAGTTATCTATGTAATAATATAAACCATGTAGTTATCTATGTAATAATATAAACCATGTAGTTATATGTAGTTATCTATGTGATAATATAAACCATGTAATTATATGTAGTTATTGATGTAATAATATAAACCATGTAGTTATATGTAGTTATCTATGTAATAATATAAACCATGTAGTTATATGTAGTTATCTATGTAATAATATAAACCAAGTAGTTATATGTAGTTATCTATGTAATAATATAAACCATGTAATTATATGTAGTTATTGATGTAATAATATAAACCATGTAGTTATATGTAGTTATCTATGTAATAATATAAACCAAGTAGTTATATGTAGTTATCGATGTAATAATATAAACCATGTAGTTATCTATGTGATAATATAAACCATGTAGTTATATGTAGTTATCTATGTAATAATATAAACCATGTAGTTATCTATGTAATAATATAAACCATGTAGTTATATGTAGTTATCTATGTAATAATATAAACCATGTAGTTGTATGTAGTTATCTATGTAATAATATAAACCATGTAGTTATATGTAGTTATCTATGTGATGATATAAACCATGTAGTTATATGTAGTTATCTATGTGATGATATAAACCATGTAGTTATATGTAGTTATCTATGTGATGATATAAACCATGTAGTTATATGTAGTTATCTATGTGATGATATAAACCATGTAGTTATATGTAGTTATCTATGTGATGATATAAACCATGTAGTTATATGTAGTTATCTATGTAATAATATAAACCATGTAGTTATATGTAGTTATCTATGTAATAATATAAACCATGTAGTTATATGTAGTTATCTATGTGATGATATAAATCATGTAGTTATCTATGTGATAATATAAACCATGTAGTTATATGTAGTTATCTATGTAATAATATAAACCATGTAGTTATCTATGTAATAATATAAACCATGTAGTTATATGTAGTTATCTATGTGATGATATAAATCATGTAGTTATATGTAGTTATCTATGTAATAATATAAACCATGTAGTTATCTATGTAATGATATAAACCATGTAGTTACATGTAGTTATTGATGTAATAATCTAAACCATGTAGTTATATGTAGTTATCTATGTGATAATATAAACCATGTAGTTATATGTAGTTATCTATGTAATGATATAAACCATGTAGTTATCTATGTAATAATCTAAACCATGTAGTTATATAATATTGGAGCGCACATATATGTGGTATCAGAATATAATATTGGAGTGTACATATATGTAGTATCAGTATATAATATTGCAGTGTACATATATGTAGTATCAGTATATAATATTGGAGTGTACATATATGTAGTATCAGTATATAATATTGCAGTGTACATATATGTGGTATCAGTATATAATATTGGAGTGTACATATATGTAGTATCAGTATATAATATTGGAGTATACATATATGTGGTATCAGTATATAATATTGCAGTGTACATATATGTAGTATCAGTATATAATATTGCAGTGTACATATATGTAGTATCAGTATATAATATTGCAGTGTACATATATGTGGTATCAGTATATAATACTGCAGTGTACATATATGTGGTATCAGTATATAATATTGCAGTGTACATATATGTAGTATCAGTATATAATATTGCAGTGTACATATATGTGGTATCAGTATATAATATTGCAGTGTACATATATGTAGTATCAGTATATAATATTGTAGTGTACATATATGTAGTATCAGTATATAATATTGGAGTGTACATGTATGTAGTATCAGTATATAATATTGGAGTGTACATATATGTGGTATCAGACTATAATATTGCAGTGTACATATATGTGGTATCAGTATATAATATTGCAGTGTACATATATGTAGTATCAGTATATAATATTGGAGAGTATATATATGAAGGATAAGTATATAATATTAAAGAGTATATATATGAAGGATAAGTATATAATATTGGAGAGTATATATATGAAGGATAAGTATATAATATTGGAGTGTACATATATGTAGTATCAGTATATAATATTGCAGTGTACATATATGTAGTATCAGTATATAATATTGGAGTGTACATATATGTAGTATCAGTATATAATATTGGAGTACATATATGTAGTATCAGTATATAATATTGCAGTGTACATATATGTAGTATCAGTATATAATATTGCAGTGTACATATATGTGGTATCAGTATATAATATTGGAGTGTACATATATGTAGTATCAGTATATAATATTGGAGTGTACATATATGTAGTATCGGTATATAATATTGGAGTGTACATATATGTAGTATCAGTATATAATATTGGAGTGTACATATATGTAGTATCAGTATATAATATTGCAGTGTACATATATGTAGTATCAGTATATAATATTGCAGTGTATATATATGTGGTATCAGTATATAATATTGGAGTGTACATATATGTAGTATCAGTATATAATATTGGAGTGTACATATATGTAGTATCAGTATATAATATTGGAGTGTACATATATGTAGTATCAGTATATAATATTGCAGTGTACATATATGTGGTATCAGTATATAATATTGGAGTGTACATATATGTAGTATCAGTATATAATATTGGAGTGTACATATATGTAGTATCAGTATATAATATTGCAGTGTACATATATGTAGTATCAGTATATAATATTGCAGTGTATATATATGTGGTATCGGTATATAATATTGGAGTGTACATATATGTAGTATCAGTATATAATATTGCAGTGTACATATATGTGGTATCGGTATATAATATTGGAGTGTACATATATGTAGTATCGGTATATAATATTGGAGTGTACATATATGTAGTATCGGTATATAATATTGGAGTGTACATATATGTAGTATCGGTATATAATATTGGAGTGTACATATATGTAGTATCAGTATATAATATTGGAGTGTACATATATGTGGTATCAGTATATAATATTGGAGTGTACATATATGTGGTATCAGTATATAATATTGCAGTGTACATATATGTGGTATCAGTATATAATATTGGAGTGTACATATATGTAGTATCAGTATATAATATTGCAGTGTATATATATGTGGTATCAGTATATAATATTGGAGTGTACATATATGTAGTATCAGTATATAATATTGGAGTGTACATATATGTAGTATCAGTATATAATATTGCAGTGTACATATATGTGGTATCAGTATATAATATTGGAGTGTACATATATGTAGTATCAGTATATAATATTGCAGTGTACATATATGTAGTATCAGTATATAATATTGCAGTGTACATATATGTGGTATCAGTATATAATATTGCAGTGTACATATATGTGGTATCAGTATATAATATTGCAGTGTACATATATGTAGTATCGGTATATAATATTGCAGTGTACATATATGTGGTATCAGTATATAATATTGGAGTGTACATATATGTGGTATCGGTATATAATATTGGAGTGTACATATATGTAGTATCAGTATATAATATTGCAGTGTACATATATGTGGTATCGGTATATAATATTGGAGTGTACATATATGTGGTATCGGTATATAATATTGGAGTGTACATATATGTAGTATCGGTATATAATATTGCAGTGTACATATATGTGGTATCGGTATATAATATTACAGTGTACATATATGTAGTATCAGTATATAATATTGCAGTGTACATATATGTGGTATCGGTATATAATATTGGAGTGTACATATCTGTAGTATCAGTATATAATATTGGAGTGTACATATATGTAGTATCGGTATATAATTTTGGAGTGTACATATATGTAGTATCAGTATATAATATTGGAGTGTACATATATGTGGTATCAGTATATAATATTGCAGTGTACATATATGTGGTATCAGTATATAATATTGCAGTGTACATATATGTAGTATCAGTATATAATATTGGAGTGTACATATATGTAGTATCAGTATATAATATTGGAGTGTACATATATGTGGTATCAGTATATAATATTGCAGTGTACATATATGTAGTATCAGTATATAATATTGGAGTGTACATACATGTAGTATCAGTATATAATATTGGAGTGTACATATATGTAGTATCAGTATATAATATTGCAGTGTACATATATGTAGTATCAGTATATAATATTGGAGTGTACATATATGTAGTATCAGTATATAATATTGCAGTGTACATATATGTAGTATCAGTATATAATATTGCAGTGTACATACATGTGGTATCAGTATATAATATTGGAGTGTACATACATGTAGTATCAGTATATAATATTGGAGTGTACATATATGTAGTATCAGTATATAATATTGCAGTGTACATATATGTAGTATCAGTATATAATATTGCAGTGTACATATATGTAGTATCAGTATATAATATTGGAGTGTACATATATGTAGTATCAGTATATAATATTGGAGTGTACATATATGTGGTATCAGTATATAATATTGGAGTGTACATATATGTGGTATCAGTATATAATATTGGAGTGTACATATATGTGGTATCAGTATATAATATTGCAGTGTACATATATGTAGTATCAGTATATAATATTGCAGTGTACATATATGTAGTATCAGTATATAATATTGCAGTGTATATATATGTGGTATCAGTATATAATATTGGAGTGTACATATATGTAGTATCAGTATATAATATTGCAGTGTACATATATGTAGTATCAGTATATAATATTGCAGTGTACATATATGTGGTATCAGTATATAATATTGGAGTGTACATATATGTAGTATCAGTATATAATATTGGAGTGTACATATATGTAGTATCAGTATATAATATTGCAGTGTACATATATGTAGTATCAGTATATAATATTGCAGTGTATATATATGTGGTATCGGTATATAATATTGGAGTGTACATATATGTAGTATCGGTATATAATATTGGAGTGTACATATATGTAGTATCGGTATATAATATTGCAGTGTACATATATGTGGTATCGGTATATAATATTGGAGTGTACATATATGTAGTATCGGTATATAATATTGGAGTGTACATATATGTAGTATCGGTATATAATATTGGAGTGTACATATATGTAGTATCAGTATATAATATTGGAGTGTACATATATGTGGTATCAGTATATAATATTGGAGTGTACATATATGTGGTATCAGTATATAATATTGCAGTGTACATATATGTGGTATCAGTATATAATATTGGAGTGTACATATATGTAGTATCAGTATATAATATTGCAGTGTATATATATGTGGTATCAGTATATAATATTGGAGTGTACATATATGTAGTATCAGTATATAATATTGGAGTGTACATATATGTAGTATCAGTATATAATATTGCAGTGTACATATATGTGGTATCAGTATATAATATTGCAGTGTACATATATGTGGTATCAGTATATAATATTGCAGTGTACATATATGTAGTATCAGTATATAATATTGCAGTGTACATATATGTAGTATCAGTATATAATATTGCAGTGTACATATATGTAGTATCAGTATATAATATTGGAGTGTACATATATGTAGTATCAGTATATAATATTGCAGTGTACATATATGTAGTATCAGTATATAATATTGCAGTGTACATATATGTAGTATCAGTATATAATATTGCAGTGTACATATATGTGGTATCAGTATATAATATTGCAGTGTACATATATGTAGTATCAGTATATAATATTGCAGTGTACATATATGTAGTATCAGTATATAATATTGCAGTGTACATATATGTAGTATCAGTATATAATATTGCAGTGTACATATATGTGGTATCAGTATATAATATTGCAGTGTACATATATGTGGTATCAGTATATAATATTGCAGTGTACATATATGTGGTATCAGTATATAATATTGCAGTGTACATATATGTAGTATCAGTATATAATATTGCAGTGCACATATATGTGGTATCAGTATATAATATTGGAGTGTACATATATGTGGTATCAGTATATAATATTGGAGTGTACATATATGTAGTATCAGTATATAATATTGCAGTGTACATATATGTGGTATCAGTATATAATATTACAGTGTACATATATGTAGTATCAGTATATAATATTGCAGTGTACATATATGTGGTATCGGTATATAATATTGGAGTGTACATATATGTAGTATCAGTATATAATATTGGAGTGTACATATATGTGGTATCAGTATATAATATTGCAGTGTACATATATGTGGTATCAGTATATAATATTGGAGTGTAC
This sequence comes from Rhinoderma darwinii, assembly GCF_050947455.1. Lineage (NCBI taxonomy): Eukaryota > Metazoa > Chordata > Amphibia > Anura > Rhinodermatidae > Rhinoderma > Rhinoderma darwinii. The sequence goes on from NC_134695.1 coordinate 78,086,134, forward strand.
ATATATGTAGTATCAGTATATAATATTGCAGTGTACATATATGTGGTATCAGTATATAATATTGCAGTGTACATATATGTGGTATCAGTATATAATATTGCAGTGTACATATATGTAGTATCAGTATATAATATTGGAGTGTACATATATGTAGTATCAGTATATAATATTGGAGTGTACATATATGTAGTATCAGTATATAATATTGGAGTGTACATATATGTAGTATCAGTATATAATATTGCAGTGTACATATATGTGGTATCAGTATATAATATTGCAGTGTACATATATGTAGTATCAGTATATAATATTGCAGTGTACATATATGTAGTATCAGTATATAATATTGCAGTGTACGTATATGTAGGATCAGTATATAATATTGGAGTGTACATATATGTAGTATCAGTATATAATATTGGAGTGTACATATATGTAGTATCAGTATATAATATTGCAGTGTATATATATGTGGTATCAGTATATAATATTGCAGTGTACATATATGTAGTATCAGTATATAATATTGGAGTGTACATATATGTAGTATCAGTATATAATATTGCAGTGTACATATATGTGGTATCAGTATATAATATTGCAGTGTACATATATGTAGTATCAGTATATAATATTGGAGTGTACATATATGTAGTATCAGTATATAATATTGGAGTGTACATATATGTGGTATCAGTATATAATATTGGAGTGTACATATATGTAGTATCAGTATATAATATTGGAGTGTATATATATGTGGTATCAGTATATAATATTGGAGTGTACATATATGTGGTATCAGTATATAATATTGGAGTGTACATATATGTAGTATCAGTATATAATATTGGAGTGTACATATATGTGGTATCAGTATATAATATTGGAGTGTACATATATGTAGTATCAGTATATAATATTGGAGTGTACATATATGTAGTATCAGTATATAATATTGGAGTGTACGTATATGTAGGATCAGTATATAATATTGGAGTGTACATATATGTAGTATCAGTATATAATATTGCAGTGTACATATATGTGGTATCAGTATATAATATTGGAGTGTACATATATGTAGTATCAGTATATAATATTGCAGTGTACATATATGTAATATCCGTATATAATATTGGAGTGTACATATATGTAGTATCAGTATATAATATTGGAGTGTACATATATGTGGTATCAGTATATAATATTGGAGTGTACATATATGTAGTATCAGTATATAATATTGGAGTGTACATATATGTGGTATCAGTATATAATATTGGAGTGTACATATATGTGGTATCAGTATATAATATTGGAGTGTACATATATGTAGTATCAGTATATAATATTGGAGTGTACATATATGTAGTATAAGTATATAATATTGAGTATAAGTCTATAATATTGGAGAATACGGTGGCTCAGTGGTCAGCACTGTTTTCTTGATATACACAAGGGGAAGGACCCCTGAAGTTGGTGGGCGTATTGGTTAAATTGAAAAAATTGGATTGCCTGCCGGCAACAAAAGCCCTGTTTTCCAACTTACAATTAAAATAACAAAGTATTTATTAAATTTATGCAAGGAAGACAAACTACATGTAGTTAAAATTAAGGTCCATTGCTGACTACAATCAGCCAAGTGCAAGGTATAGAAAGCCTGTGGCTAACGGCTGCAGCACGCAGCACCAGACCCTACATAAAGTTCTAGGAGTCAGGAGGACACGTGTAAAATTAGAATGAAAGCCCCCCCGACATGTTTCGCTACGATGTAGCGTCTTCAGGGGTATCGGGGCTAATGGTTAATTTTAACTACATGTAGTTTGTCTTCCTTGCATAAATTTAATAAATACTTTGTTATTTTAATTGTAGGTTGGAAAACAGGGCTTTTGTTGCCGGCAGGCAATCCAATTTTTTCACTGTTTTCTTGAGGCACAGTGTCTCAAAGGTTAGCACTGTTGTTTTTGCAATATGGTGGCTTAGTGGTCAGCACTGTTCCCTTGTAGCACGGTTTATCAGTGGTCAGCACTGTTCACTTTTAGCACGCTGGCTCAGTGGTCAGCACTGTTCGCTTGTAGAACGCTGGCTCAGTGGTCAGCACTGTTCTCTTGTAGCACGGTAGCTCAGTGGTCAGTACTGTTCTCTTGTAGCATGGTAGCTCAGTGGTCAGCACTGTTCTCTTGTAGCATGCTGGCTCAGGGGTCAGCACTGTTCTCTTGCAGCACGGTGGCTCAGTGGTCAGTACTGTTCTCGTGTAGCACGGTAGCTCAGTGGTAAGAACTGTTCCCTTGTAGCACGGTAGCTTAGTGGTCAGCACTGTTCTCTTGTAGCACGGTAGCTCAGTGGTCGCACTGTTCTCATGTAGCACGCTGGCTCAGTGGTCAGCACTGTTCGCTTGTAGAACGCTGGCTCAGTGGTCAGCACTGTTCTCTTGTAGCACGGTAGCTCAGTGGTCAGTACTGTTCTCTTGTAGCATGGTAGCTCAGTGGTCAGCACTGTTCTCTTGTAGCATGCTGGCTCAGGGGTCAGCACTGTTCTCTTGCAGCACGGTGGCTCAGTGGTCAGTACTGTTCTCGTGTAGCACGGTAGCTCAGTGGTAAGAACTGTTCCCTTGTAGCACGGTAGCTTAGTGGTCAGCACTGTTCTCTTGTAGCACGGTAGCTCAGTGGTCGCACTGTTCTCATGTAGCACGGTAGCTCAGTGGTCAGCACTGTTCTCTTGTAGCATGGTGGCTCTGTGGTCAGCACTGTTCTCTTGTAGCACGGTAGCTCAGTGGTCAGTACTGTTCTCTTGTAGCATGGTAGCTCAGTGGTCAGCACTGTTCTCTTGTAGCATGCTGGCTCAGGGGTCAGCACTGTTCTCTTGCAGCACGGTGGCTCAGTGGTCAGTACTGTTCTCGTGTAGCACGGTAGCTCAGTGGTAAGAACTGTTCCCTTGTAGCACGGTAGCTTAGTGGTCAGCACTGTTCTCTTGTAGCACGGTAGCTCAGTGGTCGCACTGTTCTCATGTAGCACGGTAGCTCAGTGGTCAGCACTGTTCTCTTGTAGCACGGTAGCTCAGTGGTCAGCACTGTTCTCTTGTAGCACGGTAGCTCAGTGGTCAGCACTGTTCTCTTGTAGCACGGTAGCTCAGTGGTCAGCACTGTTCTCTTGTAGCATGGTGGCTCAGTGGTCAGTACTGTTCTCTTGTAGCACGGTAGCTCAGTGGTCAGCACTCTTCTCATGTAGCACGGTAGCTCAGTGGTCAGCACTGTTCCCTTGTAGCACGGTAGCTCAGTGGTCAGCACTCTTCTCTTTTGGTACGGTTGCTCAGTGGTCAGTACGGTTCTCTTGTAGCACGGTAGCTTAGTGGTCAGCACTGTTCTCTTGTAGCATGGTAACCCAGTGGTCAGCACTGTTCACTTGTAGCACGATAGCACAGTGGTCAGCACTGTTCACTTGTAGCATGGTAGCTTAGTGGTCAGCACTGTTCTCTTGTAGCATGGTAACCCAGTGGTCAGCACTGTTCACTTGTAGCACGATAGCACAGTGGTCAGCACTGTTCACTTGTAGCACGATAGCACAGTGGTCAGCACTGTTCACTTGTAGCACGGTGGCTCAGTGGTCAGCACTGTTCTCTTGTAGCATGGTAGCTCAATGGTCAACACTGTTCTCTTGTAGCACGGTGGCTCAGTAGTCAGCACTGTTCTCTTGTAGCACGGTAGCTCAGTGGTCAGCACTGTTCTCATGTAGCACGGTGGCTCAATAGTCAGCACTGTTCTCTTGTAGCACGGTAGCTCAGTGGTCAGCACTGTTCTCTTGTAGCACGGTAGCTAAGTGGTCAGCACTGATCTCTTGTAGCATGGTAGCTCAATGGTCAACACTGTTCTCTTGTAGCATGGTGGCTCAGTAGTCAGCACTGTTCTCTTGTAGCACGGTAGCTCAGTGGTCAGCACTGTTCTCTTGTAGCACGGTGGCTCAATAGTCAGCACTGTTCTCTTGCAGCATAGTGTATCAGTGGTCAGCACTGTTCACTTGTAGCACCGTAGCTCAGTGGTCAGCACTGTTCTCTTGTAGCACGCTGGCTCAGTGGTCAGCACTGTTGTAGCGCCCATGGCCGCGGGCCGTCGGGTTCACTCACCTCCCGACACCCGCAGCCATGGATCTGTGAGCGCTGGCCTCCGTCTCCCTCCTAGGAGATGCCAGCGCTCACTTCCGCTCCGTCCGGCTGGACGAACTGGCAGCCCGCGACCTTCCTTCTACCTTGGATGCCCTCATCCTGTTAGCCACCCGGGTTGATATGAGAATCCGGGAGCGCTCTCAAGAGGTTCGTCAGGAGAGCCGGGCCCACAGACCAGCACCCCCTGCCCAGAGACCACTATTATCCACTCCTAGTGCGCTACCTGAGGAACCCATGCAGGTAGACAGAGTCCGGTTATCTGAACAGGAGAAGCAGTGCAGACGCTCCTCTGGACTTTGCATGTATTGCGGCCTCAAGGGTCATTTTGTGCGTCAATGCCCGCAGAAACCGGGAAACTCCAGTACCTAAGGTTAGTTGGAGAGGCTACTCTAGGTGGAACGTCTCCAAACGTTAAAACCTCTTCCAAATTGTCGATACCTGTGGCCATCGTCACCGGACAGACTTCACATCCTTCCTCCGCCTATCTTGACTCTGGAGCGGCTGCTAATTTTATCCACCAAGATCTAGTGGATCGGTTTCAACTACCCACAGTCCGTCTGGAGAGACCCCTGGCAGTTGCCTCTGTGAATGGTCTACCGCTGCCTGATCCAATCATGCTCATCACTGAGCCGGTGACATTACGGGTCGGAGCTCTTCACTCAGAACAGATCTCCTTCCTGGTACTACCTAAGGCTATCAATCCTATTCTGCTGGGTCTGCCATGGCTCCGTCTACACGCCCCGACACTCGACTGGAGTTCTGGAGAAGTTCTTCAATGGGGCTCCAGATGCCATAGCCATTGCTTGTCACAAGTCCGTCCTGTTGTACCCCCTCTGCCTCAGTCACTCTCCGATCTACCTTCTCAGTATGCCAGTTTTGCGGATGTCTTCTGCAAACGAGAGGCTGAGACGTTGCCTCCACATCGGAATTATGACTGTCCCATTGAACTGGTTCCCAATGCTTCTCTTCCCCGTGGACGAGTATATCCTCTCTCCTTGCCAGAGACTTTATCGATGTCAGCCTATATCAAGGAGAACTTGGAGAGGGGTTTTATTCGAAAATCTTACTCCCCGGCCGGGGCAGGATTCTTCTTCGTTAAAAAGAGAGATGGATCTCTCCGACCCTGCATTGACTACCGTGGTCTTAATCAGATCACGGTCAAGAACAAATACCCGTTGCCACTCATTTCCGAGCTGTTTGATCGCATACGAGGAGCCAACATTTTTTCCAAGCTAGATCTGCGGGGGGCCTATAATCTAATCCGGATTCGCCGGGGTGACGAATGGAAGACGGCATTTAACCCGCGATGGGCACTACGAATACCGAGTTATGCCCTTCGGACTGTGTAACGCTCCCGCAGTATTTCTGGAGTTCGTTAATGACATCTTCCGAGATCTCCTCTATACGTGTGTTGTAGTTTATCTCGATGATATTCTAATCTCCCCAGATCTGATGACCCATCGGAGGCATGTTCGTCAAGTTCTTCTGCGACTAAGAGAGAATCGCTTGTATGCCAAGTTAGAGAAATGCACCTTTGAAAAGAGGTCTCTGCCCTTCCTGGGCTATGTCATCTCGGATCAAGGCCTTAAGATGGACCCTGAGAAGTTAAAGTCTGTCCTGGAATGGCCACGTTCTCAAGGCCTAAGGGCCATACAGCGGTTCCTGGGTTTCGCCAATTTCTACCGGCAGTTTATTCCGAACTTTTCTTCTCTGACGGCCCCCATCTCTACCCTTACCAAGAAGGGTGTGAACGCCAAGGTGTGGACACCGGAGGCAGAGTCCGCATTCATTAGCCTCAAGAAAGCCTTCACTTCAGCTTCGATCCTCCATCACCCTGACGTATCTCGGCAGTTCTCACTGGAAGTGGACGCTTCCTCTGTTGGTGCAGGCGCACTTCTGTTCCAGAGGAGCTCCAAAGGAAAGGCAGTAGTGTGTGGCTACTACTCAAGACTGTTTTCCTCTGCTGAGCGAAATTATTCCATTGGAGATCGGGAGCTACTGGCTCTCAAATTGGCCCTGGAGACATCTTCTGGAGGGCGCTGCTCACCCCATCCTGATCTTCACCGACCACAAGAATCTCACTTACCTTCAGTCCGCTCAAAGACTGAATCCTCGTCAAGCCAGGTGGTCACTGTTCTTCACCCGTTTCAAGAACGTGAGGGACGATGCACTGTCCAGATCATTTGAAACGGAAGACAAGGTGGAGTCCCTTCAGACGATCATAGACCCATCCTGCGTTGTCACCGCCAATCCTCTGCAGCTTAGAAATATCCCTCCAGGGAGAACTTTTGTTCGGTTGGCAGACAGAAAAATAATTCTCAGCTGGGGACACAGTTCTAAACTAGCTGGGCACGCCGGTGTCCGTAAGACCCAAGACCTGATCGCTCGTCACTTCTGGTGGCCCACGCTATCCAAGGATGTTCTGGACTTTGTCTCTGCTTGCACGGTGTGTGCCTCTAACAAAGTGACTCACAGCAAGCCTGCCGGCCTGCTTCAACCCCTGCCTGTACCCAGTGCCTCCTGGCAGCACATCGCTATGGACTTCGTCACGGACCTTCATCTCTCAGCAGGATGCAACACCATCTGGGTGGTGGTGGACCGGTTCTCTAAGATGGCACATTTTATCCCGCTGACCGGCCTACCCTCTGCTCCTCGACTGGCAAGTTTCTTCATTCAGCACATCTTCCGCTTGCATGGCTTGCCTCTTCACATTGTGTCTGACCGGGGTGTTCAGTTTACCTCCAAGTTCTGGAGAGCCCTCTGTAAACTCCTGGATATGAGTTTGGACTTTTCCTCTGCCTATCACCCCCAGTCCAATGGGCAAGTTGAGAGGATCAACCAGATCATGGAAAATTATCTCCGCCACTTCATCTCTTCACAGCACGATAACTGGGTACAACTTCTTCCATTGGCTGAGTTTTCATATAATAACCACACAAGTGAGTCCACCACTTCCACTCCATTTCACATCATGTACAGTCAACATCCCAGAGTTCCTCTTCCAGTGTCAACTTCATCTCAGGTACCCGCTGCTGACTCTGCATATGGGGACTTCCTGCAAATCTGGCAACAGACCCGGTCCTCTATTTTGCTGGCGATAGATCGCATGAAGCGTAAGTCAGATACCAAAAGAAGAGAGCCGCCTCAGTATCTTCCTGGGACTAAAGTCTGGCTGTCCTCTTGAAACATTCGCTTGAGGGTGCCTTCATACAAGTTTGCTCCCAGGTTCCTTGGTCCCTTCGAGATCCTGCAACAAATTAACCCTGTTTCCTATAAGCTGCGGCTGCCCCCTACCCTCAGAATCCCTAACTCCTTCCATGTGTCCCTCCTGAAACCAGTGGTCCTGAACCGCTACAGCAAGACCTCTAGTTCCACAGTTGCTTCCAGCGGCCCTTCTGATGTATTCGAGGTAAAGGAGATCCTGGACCGCAAGATGGTAGGAGGAAGGATTTTCTATCTGGTGGACTGAAGAGGGTTTGGTCCTGAGGAGAGGTCCTGGGAGCCAGAAGAGAACCTCAGCTACCCTACTCTTATTAAAAAGTTCCTCTCTCACTCTGGTCCCAAGAAGAGGGGGCGTAAGAGGGGGGATACTGTAGCGCCCATGGCCGCGGGCCGTCGGGTTCACTCACCTCCCGACGCCCGCAGCCATGGATCTGTGAGCGCTGGCTTCCGTCTCCCTCCTAGGAGATGCCAGCGCTCACTTCCGCTCCGTCCGGCTGGGTCCCGTAGGGTGCGCGCGCACACTCGCGCCCGCTCTTAAAGGGCCAGTGTGCGCACATGAAAACAATGATCATTAACCCACATGATTTCCTACTCTATAAGAATGCTCCAGCCCTTCTGATCCTTGCCTGAGCGTTGTTAGTCTTTCCCAGTCTGTCTCGCAAATGGTCCCTTAGTGTCTCCCGTTCCAGCTGTTACCCGTGCCCTGTTACCGCTCCTGTATTCCGCATTGTTCCTGTGCCTACCCGTGATCAAGTGCCATCTGCCACGTCAAGTGCCATCTGCCACGTTAAGTGTCATCTGTCACGTCAAGTGCCATCTGCCACGTCAAGTGCCATCTGCCACGTCAAGTGTAATCTGCCAAGTCAAGTGCCATCTGCCACGTCAAGTGCCATCTGCTCATCGGATACTGCCCGCCACGTCTGGCGCCACTTTCTGCACCTGCCTCCATCCGTGCTGAAGCCACAGCCACCGCCCGGACTATTTCAGGTACCTAGCATTACTGTCAGCCATCTTACTTTCACATAGACTGTGACCTGGTCAGCTGCCTCCCCGCTACGGCGGAGCGGCCTAGTGGGTCCACAAACCCAGTGTTCGTGACAACTGTTCTCTTGTAGCACGGTAGTTCAGTGGTCAGCACTGTTCACTTGTAGCACGGTAGCTCAGTGGTCAGCACTGTTCACTTGTAGCACGGTAGCTCAGTGGTCAGCACTGTTCACTTGTAGCACAGTGGCTCAGTGGTCAGCACTCTTCTCTTGTAGCACGGTGGCTCAGTGGTCAGCACTGTTCTCTTGTAGTACGGTGGCTCAGTGGTCAGCACTGTTCTCTTGTAGCACGGTGGCTCAGTGGTCAGCACTGTTCTCTTGTAGCACAGTGGCTCAGTGGTCAGCACTCTTCTCTTGTAGCACGGTGGCTCAGTGGTCAGCACTGTTCTCTTGTAGTACGGTGGCTCAGTGGTCAGCACTGTTCTCTTGTAGCACCGTGGCTCAGTGGTCAGCACTGTTCTCTTGTAGCACGCTAGCTCAGTGGTCAGCACTGTTCTCTTGCAATATGTTGGCTCTGTGGTTAGAACTGTTCACTTGTAGTACGGTGGCTCAGTGGTCAGTACTGTTCTCTTGTAGCACGGTAGCTCAGTGGTCAGCACTGTTCTCTTGTAGCACGGTAGCTTAGTGTTCAGCATGTTCTCTTGTAGCACACTAGCTCAGTGGTCAGCACTGTTCTCTTGTAGCACGGTAGCTTAGTGTTCAGCATGTTCTCTTGTAGCACGGTAGCTCAGTGGTCAGTACTGTTCCCTTGTAGCACGGTAGCTTAGTTGTCAGTACTGTTCTCTTGTAGCACGCTGGCTCAGTGGTCAGCACTGTTCTCTTGCAGCACGGTGGCTCAGTGGTCAGTACTGTTCTCTTGTAGCACGGTGGCTCAGTGGCCAGTACTGTTCTCTTTCAGCATGGTGGCTCAGTGGTCAGTACTGTTCTCTTGTAGCACGGTGGCTCAGTGGCCAGTACTGTTCTCTTGTAGCACGCTGGCTCAGTGGTCAGTACTGTTCTCTTGTAGCACGCTGGCTCAGTGGTCAGCACTGTTCTCTTGTAGCACGCTGGCTCAGTGGTCAGCACTCTTCTCTTGCTGCACGGTGGCTCAGTGGTCAGCACTGTTCTCTTGTAGAATGGTAACTCCTTACATTCACGTCCATCGATTTCCCTAGATTCACGTCCATCGATCTCCCTAGATTCACGGCCATCCAGCTCCTTACATTCATGTCCATCGAGCTCCCTAGATTCACGGCCATCGAGCTCCTTACATTCACACCTCTGAAACGTGAATACCACTCATTGTCACAAGAGACAAAATCAATTTATCCATTCGTGAATATTATTTTAAAAAGTTACATCTGAAAAAATATCATAAACTTCATGGAGTTTATTACACGATGTTTTCTAGAAGACAAAACAGATTTGTTTACAGGATAAAGGCGTCACTTTTCATGAGACGTGGAGTGGGCTGAGGGGTGGAGGGCGTCTGGCACGTGTATTTGGCGTTCATATCAAACTCTTTTAATGGCCAATTACTTTTCACTTTAAAGGACTCCCTAACATAGTTTACTAAAGCAAAACCGCCGGAGCTCCATAACCCGGAGGAGCTGAGCCCCAAGCTGCTGGGAGGGGGTCCATTAATTAGAGCCGCTCTTCCATTCACAACAAGCATGTCAACATCTCAGTAACATGCTCACATTTCAAAGTCCAGAGCAGCAGCTGTGCAGGAGAAATGAGGCCTGTTTTCCTCGCTAGATATAATGCCAAGGCTTTTGAAATGAAAGCCGGGTCCGGCCTACAGGAGATTAATGCAGGGAAATGCTTCTTATTTGATAGGACACAGATGTCTGTTAGATTTGCTGAGGCTGTTGACAGTCAGTGATGGTCCACAGCTTGACTTCGTCCCTGTCTCCACTCGGTTCAGGCTCTCGTGACAGGGAGGACGCCGCGTTTCGGAGATTATTTTGCCCTTCTTGTTGGGATACATTTAAATCCTTGTTTTCATTAGTTAAGAAAAACTTGTCCGGTGAATTTCTGCTGGTTGGGGGCTCAGATACTTTACCTGGTTCACGTTGGAGTTTGTGATTGGATTCATATCTTTGGATCTGTATTTTTGGGTGATCCTCCTTTCCGTGTTTTGTATATGGGACTCACGTTGTCGTTCTCTAGGGGATTATTATGTATTGGGAAGATTGAGATAGATGCATTTTTTTAATAAAGCGGTGTTGCTTATTTGGCTCCGGTTTGTAGGATGCGTTACCTGTGGATCTCTGATTGATATGGACGACCTTGGTCATGTCACCCAATTTATAAGAAATATAATTTATACTACTTCAGGATTTCCAAAGGAATAAAGGTCATTGTCCACTCCACTCACTCATCCTGACAATACCGGGTGGCAGAAGACACATTTCCACCGGCCGGACACTGTGATACGCCTAGCGTCTGTTTCCCCTAATGGCTTGTGCCCTGATGATAGTGGAAATCTTGATGTTCTGACCAGTGATTCAAAGGGCTTTTCTTATGTATTCAAGGACATGTTATTATTTCAATGCCCAAGCAGTTATCCAAATCCAAGAGTTACCCAACAGCCCCCCCCCCCGGCTTATGAAACTCTCTGAGCTTAGGTCCCGGCTGGACATTTTGATTCCAGGTCCAGAGTTGCATGTGGAATCTGTGATAGTTTACATCATGTTTAATTGGAAAACTGTAGAAAGGATATTAAAGCAGGAACCCCAACCCCAGGCTCCTGGAGCCCCATCTTCTCGGTTGTCCTTAACCCCTGACAATGGACATCTACAGCTTGCAAACGAAGGTGAAGAAATGTCCCATGAGCAATGATGATGATGAAGAATAAAAATAACATCCCTGGAAGTGAATCCCTTTTAGGAGAATTGTGTCATAAAAGATTGTTGTCCCAGACTGAGCTCCCAGGGACAGGAACGCCTCCCATCTTCCAGCAGTCACACAATGCATTCCAAAAGTCTTCAGACCCTTTACATTTTTTCACATTTTGTTAGGTTGATCCTTGTGCTAAAATAAAAATAAAAATCCAGCTTTCCCCCCTCGTTCTGCCCTCAATCCCCCATAGTGATAAAGTGAGAACAGAATGTTTGTTCTTTACTAATTAAATGATAAGGAAAATCTGAAATCTGACATTTTATAAGTCTTCAGCCCATTTACTCAGGATCAGGTGAAGCCCCTTTACTCGGGATCAGGTGAAGCCCCTTTACTCGGGATCAGGTGAAGCCCCTTTACTCGGGATCAGGTGAAGCCCCTTTACTCGGGATCAGGTGAAGCCCCTTTACTCGGGATCAGGTGAAGCCCCTTTACTCAGGATCAGGTGAAGCCACCTTTGGCGGTGGTAACGGCCTCCAGTCTTGGATTTGATGATCGGTTTACACCTGGATTTGGGGATTTTCTGCCGTTCTCTGCAGATCCTCTCCGCTCTGTCAGGTCGGATGGTGACGTCGGTGGACGGACATTTTCAGGTCTCCCCATAGATGTTTTATTGGGTACAAGTCAGGGGTCTGGCCGGGCCACCCACGGACATTCACAGAGTTCTCCCCCCGCCTCCACTGTGTGGTCTCGGCTTTATGCTTAGGGTCATTGTCATCTATCCCTCACCCCTGACCAGTCTCCCTGTACAAGTTGTTGAATAACTCCCCCACAGTATAATGCTGCCCCCACCATGCTTGGGCAGGTGATGGGCAGTCCCTGGTCTCCTCCAGACATGACGCTGCCCCCCATCACCACCACCATGCTCTACTGTAGGGATGGAGTTGGGCAGGTGATGGGCAGTTCCTGGTCTTTTCCTTCAGACATGATGCTGCCCCCCATCACCACCACCACCATGCTCTACTGTAGAGATGGTGTTGGGTAGGTGATGGGCAGTTCCTGGTCTCCTCCAGATGTGACGCTTAGTATTGAGGTAAAAAAGTTCAATCTACGTTTCATCAGACCACAGAATCTTGTTTCTCAGAATCTGAGGTCCTTTAGGTGCTTAGTTGTAACCTCCAGGAGGCTTTCATGTGTCTATTACGGAGGAGCGGCTTCTTTCTGATCACGCTGCCATAAAGCCCAGATTGCTGGAGTGCTGCAGTGATGGTCGACCTTCTGGAAGTTTCTCCCATCTGCACACAGGATCTTTGGGGCTCAGCCAGAGTGACCATGGGGTTATTGGTCACCTCTTACCATGGTCCTTCTCCCCTGATTACTTAGTTTGGCGCGGCGGCTCTAGGGAGAGTCGTGGTTCTTCCAAACTTCTTCCATTTAAGAATTATGGAGGCCACTGTAATCCTGGTAACTTTGCAGCAGACATTATTTTGTCCCCTTTTCCAGATCTGTCGCTCCACAATCCTGTCTCTGAGCTCTACAGGCAGTTCTTTCCTCATGGCTTGGTTTTTGCTCTGATATACATTGTCAGCTGTGTGACCTTAAATTGACAGGGGCGTGTCTTTCCAAATCATGCCCAATCAATTTAATTTACCACTGGTGGATCCAATCAAGGCATAGAAGCATTTCACAGATCTAGAGAAACGGGAGACCCCGGAGCTAAAGGTCAAAGTGTCATAACAAAGGGTCTCAATACTTATGTCCATCCGAAATTAGCATTTTTCATTTTTAAGAAATTTGCAAAAAATATAAAATTCTGTTGTCACTTTGGCATTATGGGATATTGAGTGAAGAATGAGGGGGAAAAACATCAATTTTTTTTTTTTTTAGCACAAGATCTCAACATAACGAAATGTGAAAAAAAGTGAAAGCGTCTGAAGACTTGCACTGTAAATACTGGAATTGAACTGCAACGAATGAGAAAATAATTGGGCATTGGATCCCTGCTGGGTCCAATCTCCAGAGGCCAGGGACGCGCATGGAAACGAATGATGTCTCAATTCCCGTCAACTTAAACAAAAACGATGGACACGAAAGGGGCGGTAGACTGAGAGTCTTGTGTGCTGGAGCCTCGGTGGACACAGAACAGGAGGAGACATGGACAAGACTCGGACCTTCCTCTACACGGGGGTGATGCACTCCTCACACTAATAACCTGTCACATACAGGGAACATCTCCTACATTCAGCAAATGGGCTCATATTGCTCAGTATTGTTCAGTACCTGGGATGTTCAGATTCGCCTCCTGAAGGCCAAGTAGTTGATGGGCGGCCGGCGTGAGGACACTTCTGGTTCCTTTGTATATATTCAGGTGCACGGTGACATCATGGAGGCGGCTGCCCACTCACGTTGCTGCATGTACTGTGGAGAGACGCAGGAATGACTGTGCTGTATACATTTATATCAGTGCTCGGCGACCTGCGGTGGAGGCTATACTGTATACATCAAGAATATATCTCCAGCAGCCAAATACAAGTGATTCATCTGCTACATGATACGCCGCGGCACGGAACACAGTCACGCACGGTTCACTTACCATGACCTAAATCCATTTCCTATATAGAGGAGAGGGGTTTATTTCACTGTCTTTTTAATTCCCAATCCTTTGGCGTTAATATGGAGTTGGTCACTTGGCTGGTACGAAGGCTTTTCACTGGATCCTGAAATATGGCTGTGACATCTGGTCTATGGGGATTGCAGGACTGGACACAGGAATCTTACTGCACAACAAGGACTGAACCCACCAAATAGTACAGGGGGGGGGGGGTTCATTTACTTTTGACCGTGTCGCATATGCTCTGTACCTGCTTGATATGGGATGACTACTGGACTTTATGCAAAAACTGTGGCACCAATCAGAGTTTTTTTCCAGTACAGTTTATTAAATGGAAGCGGATCTCCGATTTTTACCTGAAGCCCAATATATCCGATCAACATCAACCTGTTCACGTGCAGCGGAAATATAAATGACGCGGGAGGTTCACGTCCAGATAACGGCTTCTTGCATGAAATACTATAGCGGATAATTGGGCGTCAGGAGGTTTCCGCCAGCTTGTCGTGCAGTTCACTCCTTCATACTCCTCTGGGATCTTCTCCATAGAGCTACAATATAAGGTGGAGTTCACATTTGGGGTGCAGTGCTGGTCACAGGGTAAGGAGTTTTGTTTCGTTTTTACCCCATAACTTTGAGGAAACGTTCTTAAAGCTTCTTCTATGGAAAACCGTAATCATAGTTTTTACTTCCAGAATTTGTGACCTTATTTTCCAACATTTAATTCAAGGCAAGAAAAACACAGTGACTCCACCAGCAGAATAGTGAGTGCAGCTCTGGAGTATAATACAGGATATAACTCAGGATCAGTACAGGATAAGTAATGTCATGTATGTACACAGTGACTCCACCAGCAGAATAGTGAGTGCAGCTCTGGAGTGGGTGGAGTAGGACGTGTGGAGAGTGCTGCTGAGACTTCCGTGCAGGCCTTGGATCCAGGGACTTTCCTTATCCTATCTGCCCAGGCCTCATACCATCTGCCTGGGCTTGGAAAGTACCCTGAGGGGGGTTCCATCCTAGGATGGAGCCTCAGACCTCTACCTCCCGGAGCATGCCAGCGGGGGGTAGAGGGTCATCCCAGCTGGCTGGGAATATGCAAACGGTCGTGGGGGTGAGGAGATCATCACGGGGCAAGGCTATCCTGGCTCCCCCCGTGGCTGGAACCCTGGATAAGGGTATGGAGACGAGGTCCGGCATGGTGATAGAGGTGTTGTCGTCTGGAGAAGGACCAGCACTGTCCGGACATTTGGATGACGGTCGTGTGGAGGAATGGGGACAGCTGAGGACCGGAGAGACGGTGGAGAACTTCAGCTCCCGTCTGGCTATGCGGTTGGAGGAGTATCGGGACCTCAGGAAGTCGCTGCAACGGCTCTGTGCGGACTTGGCGGTCGCCAGAGGAAGGGCTGCAAAAGCCACAGGAGGTAAGAGGTCCCGATACCGTTTAAATGTGAAA
Organism: Rhinoderma darwinii; assembly: GCF_050947455.1. Classification (NCBI taxonomy): domain Eukaryota; kingdom Metazoa; phylum Chordata; class Amphibia; order Anura; family Rhinodermatidae; genus Rhinoderma; species Rhinoderma darwinii. The sequence goes on from NC_134695.1 coordinate 78,101,444, forward strand.
TCCTTGTTGGAGGAGATAAAAGAAGTGGAAGAGAGACGTGAGGAGATTTTGGCAGGCGGAGGGGTGTTTGGAGAAAAGTTAAAAAACGAAGAGAGGTTTGCCGAGATGGCAGCACCTATAAAAATAGAAAGTATGGAGGAAGACACAGCAAAGGAAAATGTGGTGGAGGCAATGGAGCATGAAAATGTAAAGTCCAGAGAAGGCTCAGATTCTGAGGCACCCAGGAGCAGTGAGGAGGAGGAGGGTGGACTCACAGCTGGGAGAAATCAGGAGTGTTGTGAAACTGACAGTGAGCGGCCTCCAGGTATACTCACTCAGATCCGTAATGTGGAGTCGCCGGTATCCTTCCAGGGATTTTGTTTTGGTGCGGAGTTACCCGCAGAGGAGGAAAAGGAAAAGAAAAAAAAATTTAAGAAGAAAAAAAAGGAAAAGGAAAAAAAATCTGCTAAAGGTTCATTTAAACTGGTGTATACAGCAAGATCCTTCCTGTGCTCTGAGCCAGATGAAAGTCAGGATCAGGGCGCAGGTCCCGCAAGACCCCCAACTCCAACCTCTGCAGTGGGGCTGGAGCGGGAATGCGGGGAGAGTATTACGGGTCCGGCATTAGAACACGTGGTGGTCAAAATGGCGCCGGACGCCAACCCCTGCAAAGGGGGCGGTACTGGTGGCCTGGTGACGCCAGGGGGTGTGTCCCCGTGTCCGGTGAATGGCGAGCCCGGGAAACTGGTCTTTGATGTGAGTCAGGGGTCGGGAGAACGGGTAAACCAGAAACCGGATGTGGTGTCTGAAAGCCGGAAGTCTGTCGGTGTCGCAGTAAAGCCGTCAGACGTTCCGGACAAGGGCGGTCACAGAGGGGGCTCTGGCTCTGTTGGCCACTCCTCTGTGGGAGGGGGGAGTGGTCCGGCGCCGGAGGCGGCTCCAGTGACGTCAGTGGCTCCTTCGTCCGCATCGCTAAAAAGTGGTGTAGGCGAGAAGGGGGCTGCTGGCGTCAGGGGCGACGGTGGCCCCTTTCCCAAAAATGTTCCGCGCATAGAACAGATGGAGGTTAATGAGGCGGAGGGCACAGCGGGGACATCGCTTATAACATCTGGTGGCGTCCCTGCAAAGGTGCCTGATGATGCGGAGACTGAAGCAATGTCTAATCAAACAAAATGTACAGCAAAAATACATAACATAGAACCAGGCCTGGTCAGAAGGATGACTGCAGGGGGACCTGGTGGGTTAAATGAAAAAGTTGCGGCTGTGGATGTGGAAACTGCTGGGGGTATGCAGGTGTCTGTAAATAAAGTTGCTGGAGTGTCTGCTGGTAATGGGGTGTTGAGTGCTGTGTCTGTGGGTGGTGGGGATGGGGTATCAACCAGGGGCAATGGGCCTGGCGCTCCTCTTGCTGTGACATCCGGCAGGTCTTATGCTGGTGTGGCAGCGGGGGGACAGCGGGCCCACCCATCTTCATCCTCAAGGTCCGGGGACGGTAACTTGCAACAACGTCTCTTGGACGCTTTAAGAGAGGGAAAGCAAACCCTAACCATAGGGGGAGTGCAGAAGGACCTGTCTTTCTGGATAGACAGATATGGTCTAAATGCCTTCCGAGAGCAACGAGGAGATCAGTGGTCGCTCCCAACAGCCGGGCAGGCTGTAGCCAGGAGGAATGTGGTCCGTCTCCGGTGGCGTGGCAATGATGCGTGCCCTCCCAGAAAGAGGGTGGTGGAGCTGCTGCTGGGGATGGGCTTCAAGGCGAGTGACATCTTTGCCTTGATACATCCTCATGGCTCGGTCGAGTTTGACATCAGCTTTGTTCACCTAGGGGGCCTTGAGGTCTTCTGGGGGAACTACGAGCTGATGAAGGACGAGCCTGGCTGGCGAGACTTTGCTGCACAAGCAATTTCTCGCCAAAGTGGTCCCAAGAGAGTGACCGTTCTTACCCGTAACGAGTCACTCTCTTGTATTGATATCATGACCTGGTTGGGAAGGTACGGGGAGGTAGTAGAGATGCCACGGAAGAACATGGATGAGTTTGGCATCTGGTCAGGGGCCTGGACGTTCATGGTTAAACTAAAGCGTCTGGGACAGACGGTGTCCCACATACCATCGTCTGCTTTCCTGGGAAGAGATCGGATCCTTGTCTTCTACCAGGGGCAGCCGAAGTTGTGTCACCGGTGTGGCGACCCCTCACATTTGAGTGCAGGCTGCAAGGTGCAGAAGTGTGCTCATTGTGGGGGGATTGGTCATCTAGCCGCATTGTGTGACCGTATTCGCTGCAACCTGTGTGGTGACTTAGGTCACCCGTTCAGTCGGTGTCCTCGCTCTGTTGTCAATGCTTGTTCCAAACCTGCGGAGGATGAAAGGAGGGAGGTCTCCGTGGGTGAGGGTGCGGGCAGGGACGATGGGGCACAGGGGCAAGGGAAGAATGCAAAGAAGGGTCCCCCTTCTCGCCAGAGAAGGGCGGAGAAGCGAAGGAAGGAGAGGATTTGGAGGGCGCTCCAGGAAACTGGGACGACCTCCGATTCGGATCTGGATGCCCCCCCTGAAGCTGATGCCCCTGGGGAGGCCGAATTGAACGGGGAGATGAGGAGGATCCAAAGGGAGCAGAGGGCTGAGGACTCTCAGTCCTCCCACTATGAAAGTGTGGGAGAGGAAGAGAGGACTCAGCCTACAGCAAAAGGGACACCGGGCAAAACCCATCTGGCCCCGCCCTGCCCCAGGAAGGTAAATCCTGTACCCCCCTGGTGCGCTCTACTGATCGATACCATGCTCTCGTGGACATTCCAGCCTCTCATACTAAGAGGGAGGGCATGGTAGGGCACCCTAGAGTCGTTGAGCCTCCCCTGCTGCAGGGGCCGTTGCCCCCAGAGGGGGAGGTTGACCCGGAACTTGGGGATGAAGATGGGAATAGGGTGGTGAGTATGGACTCCTCAGTTTGCAAGAAGCGAGGCAAAGAAGGGGGGTCCTCATCAGATAGAGGGGGGGGTGGGAAGAAGAAAGCCGTCTAACTCAAACATCCATGATGGCGGCACCCACTCCGTTGACGCTGGCATCAATTAACGTTGCCAGCATTAAGTCAGATAGGGCGAGATTTGCAGCCTTTGATTTTCTTGGCCGAGTTGAAGCCGACATTTTGTTTTTGCAGGAGACCAGGCTGTCACTTTTGGCAGACGTCGTTAAATCTAGGAGGGAGTGGCGACGCGGGCCCTCCTACTGGTCTCTTGCGGCTGAGCCCTATAGCGGAGTGGCGGTCCTTTTCACCGCACCGGTAACATGCCGACGGATGATTGAGTTAGAAATGGGGCGGTGCTTGATCTTAGATGTCCTCATGAGGGGACAGGAATTAAGACTAATCAATATATACGGACCCCAGAGCAAATGGGACCGTAAAAGTCTCTTCATGAGGATTAAGCCTTTCCTTTTTTCAGGTCGACAAGTTATCTTTGGAGGGGACTTCAATACTGTCGTGAGGCCCCGAGATAGAGGAGGTTCCGGAGATAAAAAATTGACCTATGATAGTGTAGCATTAAAAAATATAGTTAGCGATGCTCGCCTGGTGGATATCCACATCAGGCATACCCCAGGCCACTCGGGTTTCACCTATCGTAGAGGTAGTTGTAGGTCTAGGATAGACAGGTTTTTTTTGAAGGAGGAAGCCATCTCTTCACCAGCGTCCGTTGTTGAGGTGGAGTTCTCCGATCACTGTATGATTATTTTCTCTTTGAACATTACAGAGTCCCTCCAGATGGGAAGAGGTATATGGAGGCTGAATTCTACTCTCTTGGAAGAAGCGGAGATAAGACAGGCCTTTGAGGATTTTCTTCAGAGCCAGGTACCTTTGTTGGATCTCAGTGGTACTAAGTCTGAGTGGTGGGAGTTGTTTAAAGTCCGGGTGGCAGGATTTTTCCGCAGGCTCTCAAGCCTCAGGTCCATGAGTAGGTACCGCCTATATCAGGAACTGAGGGGGAAACTCGAACATCTGGTCTCAACCGGGGGTAGTGGGGAGGAGATCTCCGTGGTGAAAGCTTTGCTCAGGAGGTGTCAGTATGATAGGCACACATCTTTAGTTCTTGAGAGGGATTTCGGGAAGTACCGCTCGCCCGACCCCTACAGGAACTGTAAGATGTCAGTGAGTCGTAAGGTTGTGACAGGACTGATTGATAGTACAGGATCTCTGAAGAGATCCAAATCAGGGATCTTGGAGGTCGTCAGATCCTTCTACTCGCACCTCTTGGGGAAGCAAGATCCAAACCGAGACGAGATGTCGGCTTTCCTGGCTGAAACCATCCCTGAGCCAGGGGTAGACCCCTCTCTCGGTGTTTTGATAGACTCGATCAAGGAAGAGGAAGTGGGATTGGCGATTGATGGGCTTGCCCTCAAAAAAAATCGCCAGGGCCGGATGGCTTAACATCCGAGTTTTATAAGACTTTTAAAGGAACCCTAGTTCCCCTCTTGACTGAGGTATTTAATGAGTGCCTTTCCTCGGGTACTTTGCCAATGTCAATGAGGAGGTCGGCCTTGATCGTTTTATCGAAGGGTAAAGACACGACCCGTATTGAGAATTGGCGTCCCATAGCGCTGCTCAATATGGACAGAAAGGTTCTCGCAAAGGTGCTGTTTAATCGGCTGGTGAAGTTTGCATCCCGGCTCCTTTCGCCGGTCCAGCATTGCTCTGTTCCAGGCCGCAGCACATTTAGTGCTGTCCTCAGTGTCAGAGAGGCAGTGGAGCAGGGAAATTCTGGTCGGTGGGAGGGGTACATCCTGTCCTTGGACCAGGCCAAGGCTTTTGACCGGGTGGACCACGAGTACCTCTGGTCGGTCCTTCTGAGGTACGGCCTACCGGGGGGGTTTGTCAATTGGCTACAGACCTTATATACTGGGGCTGAGACTTTTGCGCTGGTGAACGGTTGGGTTGGAGCCCCCTTTGAGGTTGGGTCTGGTGTCCGCCAGGGTTGTCCCTTGAGCCCTTTGCTATATGCGTTCGCAATTGATCCTTTTCTTAAAAGGATCGATCGTGGGCCATTGGCGGGAGTCGGGCCGGCCTGGAGGGGCCGGAGGCCACTCAGAGGGTGGTTGCGTATGCAGACGACGTCTCCATTTTTGTCTCCTCGAGAGGGGAGGCAGAGTGGGTGATGTCGGAAGTGGAGCGTTACTCATTGGCATCTGGGTCCAAGATCAACCGGGATAAGTGCAAAAGTCTCTGGCTGGGAGGAGGAGATCCTGGTTTTGATCTCCCGGACACCCTTCCAGAGCCTCAGGGGTCTGCTAAGATCTTAGGAGTCGAATTTGGCCCGGGTGATTACCCCAAGAAGAACTGGGAGGATAGGCTGAATCTAGTTGCCCAGAAGGTCGACCAATGGAAGGGTTGGTCCTTAACCCTGAGGGAAAGGGTTCACTTGGCCAAGGCCTACCTGGTGCCCATGTTGCTTTACCTGGGCAGTGTGTGCATCTTGCCAGAACCTCTCTGGACTCGGGTCTATAGCCTGTTCTTCCAGCTGTTATGGGGGAACAGGCTCAACCTAATCAAGAGGGAGGTTACTTACCTACCAAGGACACTGGGCGGGTTAGGTATGGTTAACCCGGTGGTGTTCCTAGTGAACACCTTTGTTAAGATCAACCTGGCAAACCTCTGGCAAGAGAGGGCTCCTTGGTGGATATCCTCCTGCAGGGGGTGGTTTCGGCCTTCCTTCCAGGAATGGGAGAGAGGAGGGCAAGTGAAAGACCTGCGTACACCTCACGGACATCTCCCGGCTTATGCCACCCTGGCGCTGAAGATTGTTCGCCGGTGGGGTCTGGAGGTGTGGGAGATCAGGACCATGTCGATAAAATTTCTTGACAGGAGGGTCCTGATGACCCACTTCCAGAAGCCCCTGGCGCTCAAAGACTGCCCAAGTAGTGACCTCGGGGTGGGATTAAAACTTTTAAATTCAGCGAGAATTCCCCAGAAGTTTTGGGATCTGGCTTGGCGTTGCTTCCATGGGAGACTGTATGTGAGGGGCAATCTAAAGTGCAGAAGCTCTGATGATCGGGATTACCCCCGGGAGGAGTGCGGCGGAGTGCTGGAAAGAATGGAGCATTTCCTGCTTCATTGCCCTTTCAATACAGAGGTATACAAAAGGGTGGGAGCCTCCATTGGTTGGCCAGGCCTAACCAGCCTCTCCTATGCTGGGTGGGCCTATGGAGTGTTCGGAGACCTCGGTGGTAGGGACCATTGCACCTTGTTTCTAGTCAGTATAGTGGTCAGGCACTTTATGTGGAATGCACGATGTCTAGTTTCTACCCAGAAGAAAATCCTCCTAGTGGATGAGGTTGTTAGCAATATCATGGGTGACCTGGTGAAGGTGCATTCTTTGGAGGTTGGCAGATTGGGAGCATCCAAAGCCTCTCGTCTTTGGAGGGGCTTTTCCTTTTGGGTGCCTTAATCTGTCTGCCTTCATGAGGGAGGGGGAGTCGTCACCGGTGCTCAACTGGAGGTGGGGGTCTGCGTTCCGCTGAGGCACCAATAAAAAATATAGCGATAGGGCTCGGAATAAGGGAAAGGTGAGGGTCAGCATAGGGTCAGCTTTCAATAGGGTCAAGAATGGGCTAGTAATAGGGTAAGGAGATAGGGCAAGCGATAGGGAGGGTGCAGCGGTGGACGTGGTACCTTGGCCTCGGGGGGGTGCTGGGGGGGGCTTTCCCTTCTCTCTATCTGGTGATGGGCTAGGTAAGCACTGCAAGATTTTTGTTTTGTTTAGGATTGAAATGGCAGGAAAAAGGTTTACAAGCGACCGAACTTGGTGCTTTCGGGTACGGTGTATTTTGTATATGGTTTGGTATTTGGACAAGTTGGTGATGTGTATTGTATTATATTGTAAAAGTGTTGTTAGAATAGGGATAGACTTAAGGGGGTTAATAGATAGGTTGGGAGTATTTTATTTGTTATTATTATGTTGTTTGATTATTATCATCATTATTATGTTGTTTCTTTAGGCCCTTGGGTGACGCGGGTCGGGGGATTTTCTGTTAGGCTATGTTCACACGGAGTATTTTGGGGGAGGAATATCTGCCTCAAAATTCAGTTTGGAACTTTGAGGCAGATATTCCTCTCCCTGCACGCCGATTTTCGCGGCAATTATCGCGCCGTTTTTCGCCCGCGGCCATTGAGCGCCGCGGGCATAAAACAGCGAGATATACGCTTTCTCCTGCCTCCCATTGAAGTCAATGGGAGGTCAGAGGCGGAAGCGCCCGAAGATAGGGCATGTCGCTTCTTTTTCCCGCGAGGTAGTCTTACTGCTCGCGGGAAAAAGACGCCGACGCCTCCCATTGAAATCAATGGGAGGCGTTCTCGGGCCGTTTCTGCCGAGTTTTGCGACGCGGTTTCCGCGTCAAAAAACTCGGCAAAATACCCCGTGTGAACATAGCCTAAGTACTTTTGATTACGTTTATATGATGTTTGTATATATTCCAGTTATTGTTTAGTTTCGGATGAAGTGTAGATGTAAGTATATAAGAGTGGGGTGTATGTGGCCGGGTCTGGTATAGTTTTCTCTTCTCATATACAGAGATGTATATAAGAAAATTTGTTTATAAGAATTGGGTTGTGACTTTTTGGTTATATGGAATTAGTTATGTATTTGTTTTTCAGTTTATGTTTTGTAAATTTATATAAAATAAAGAGATACAGGATATAACTCAGGATCAGTACAGGATAAGTAATGTATGTACACAGTGACTCCACCAGCAGAATAGTGAGTGCAGCTCTGGAGTATAATACAGGATATAACTCAGGATCAGTACAGGATAAGTAATGTAATGTATGTACACAGTGACTCCACCAGCAGAATAGTGAGTGCAGCTCTGGAGTATAATACAGGATATAACTCAGGATCACTACAGGATAAGTAATGTAATGTATGTACACAGTGACTCCACCAGCAGAATAGTGAGTGCAGCTCTGGAGTATAATACAGGATGTAACTCAGGATCAGTACAGGATAAGTAATGTAATGTATGTACACAGTGACTCCACCAGCAGAATAGTGAGTGCAGCTCTGGAGTATAATACAGGATGTAACTCAGGATCAGTACAGGATAAGTAATGTAATATATGTACACAGTGACTCCACCAGCAGAATAGTGAGTGCAGCTCTGGAGTATAATACAGGATGTAACTCAGGATCAGTACAGGATAAGTAATGTATGTACACAGTGACTCCACCAGCAGAATAGTGAGTGCAGCTCTGGAGTATAATACAAGATGTAACTCAGGATCAGTACAGGATAAGTAATGTAGTGTATGTACTCAGTGACTCCACCAGCAGAATAGTGAGTGCAGCTCTGGAGTATAATGCAGGATATAACTAAGGATCAGTACAGGATAAGTAATGTATGTACACAGTGACTCCACCAGCAGAATAGTGAGTGCAGCTCTGGATTATAATACAGGATGTAACTCAGGATCAGTACAGGATAAGTAATGTAATGTATGTACACAGTGACTCCACCAGCAGAATAGTGAGTGCAGCTCTGGAGTATAATATAGGGTGTAACTCAGGATCAGTACAGGATAAGTAATGTATGTACACAGTGACTCCACCAGCAGAATAGCGAGTACAGCTCTGGAGTATAATACAGGATGTAACTCAGGATCAGTACAGGATAAGTAATGTAGTGTATGTACACAGTGACTCCACCTGCAGAATAGTGAGTGCAGCTCTGGAGTATAATACAGGATATAACTCAGGATCAGTACAGGATCAGTAATGTAATGTATGTACACAGTGACTCCACCAGCAGAATAGTGAGTGCAGCTCTGGAGTATAATACAGGATGTAACTCAGGATCAGTACAGGATAAGTAATGTAGTGTATGTACATGGTGACTCCACCAGCAGAATAGTGAGTGCAGCTCTGGAGTATAATACAGAATGTAACTCAGGATCAGTACAGGATAAGTAATGTAGTGTATGTACATGGTGACTCCACTGTTTATGTAGATTACATCTGTATATCATCTGTACTGTATGAAGATTTTAGGCTTATGATACTGGTTGCTCCTTACATTGTGTGCCGTGTGTGGGGAAGGAAGTGATTAGAGGGGTTACCTGCTGTCGTACATTATTTTAGTACTGATCTGTGATTCTATGTTTTGCAGTAGTGTCAGGGCTCAGACCTGTGCTGCTGATGATTGATATTGCCCAGAATGATAGAGATGATCACATCCAGGACTATACTTTATAACCATCCCAGATCCCTCCAGATGACTCCACACACTGTTTTTTCTACACTTCTTCTGCCGTCAGCTCTACTGGACCGGGATCACTTTCACCGGTTTGCCACCAGTGCGGCTGGAGGGAGGTATATATCGCTTCATGGATTGTATAATGTCCAGCATCTTCCTCACATGCTGCCCCCTCAGTGAAAGGATTTATTTCTCCCAGATCTTTACATAAACCTGAACTCAGGAGGTTTGCGTTATGTCGGGCAGAACTTCAGAGATTTCTCTTCCTTCGTCCTCAAGGCACTTGATCAAAGTCTTCTGAGATGTTTTGACTCTCTGGGGAAGAAGAACAAAAGTGCGGCACTTGAGTGCGGATGGACTAGATCGCTGCGATAATCCTCCCTCCCGGCCCATACTCTGACCCGGCCTCAGCTGCCGCCAATCCTGGAATCTCTGCTGTTAAATGATTGCTAGGGGATTTGTCTAGGAAAGTTCAGCTAAATGTTGTCAATTAAGGGCACGATCATGGCGGAATACAGACCATAATTGAAAGCTAGAATTTACTTACACAATTCCTCTTTCCTGTAGTCCAAACAGCAGCACATAAATATGGGGATATATCCCGGTTGGATTTCTTGATGTTCCCAAATCCACTGTAGATAGGATAGAAAGGTTATTACTCTGTTCTTGTGTCTCTGTAGGATGACCGGGCCTTAATCAGTCAATGGTCTAGATATGGCACCATGACATTGTTAGGACCAGTTTGGAGAGGATCTTGGGGGCTGTGAAAAGCCCAAAAGGCAGGACCTTCAACTTGAAATGCCAGATCCTTGACCTCTGCCTGATGGCTAGTCTCTGTGGGTTTGGGCCCTGGGACATGCAGTCAGGAGTCTTTAAGGTCCAGAGTAACCATATAATAGCCGATCTCTATAAGGGATTTTACTGATCGGATAGTGTTTACACTGAACCTTCCCTGTTTAATAACGGTATTGAGGTACCCACAATTGATAATGTTTCTGAGCCTCCTATCTGGTTTGCGATTAAGAATATTTGGGAATAAATACAGAGTCCCCACTGGTTCTCTGCTGCCTCCTCTATTACATTTTTGGGAGTAAGTTCTCGCTATGCCTGTAGTATTGGAAGTTCCCTTGAAGGCAAGGACAGCAGGCTGGTAAGGACAAACCTGTCTCTTGGGGCAACTAAAAACTAGAATGTAGCCAAGTTCTACTATACATGTAGCCCACAGGTCTTGAACCAAATCTCTCCATTGAAGAACAAAACACCATCAGAAATTAGGACAGAATACCCTCTGGTGCTGGGGATGATCTTCCACTTCCCATTGATTCCTTGTGTAAGTTTCTCTGGGAGGGAACACTAAATCTCTGGTTAACAATGAAGCTCTGGAGAAAGACGGCTCCGAGTTACGCAAAACTACACCGTCTTGACCTGGCAGACAACAGCAGTGACTTACCCTTCTTATCTGGGAGGTTCTCCTTTAACTTATAAAGTTTTCACCGAAAACCTTCCTGGTTAAAACTCAAGGCACATAGGGTGTTCTTAGGTGTTCTGCCTGTCGCCTATGGCTTTGGCCAACTGTCCTCTGTCCTGCTGTCGAAAGAGTCTTGGGTCTTGCCGAGTCTAACTCCTTGAAGTCTGAAGCCAGAGATATGGAATTGAACAATGTAAGTGGGTCTTCTCTATGGGCCCCGTTTTGAATGTCGTCTTGCAGACGGAGGAGTCAGTATCTTATTGACTTCGCGACCCCGCGCAGGTTATAGAGACTCTAGACTGGGCTGTACTGGCCATGTAACTTACGGTCCATCGGGTCTGATAGACTGGCACTATCCTCGGACAGCACTACTGTGGGTTTAGAGATCTTGGCTATACTGTAGCTGTATCCACTTTTTCTCCTGTTCTTCATCTAGGAGATAGAGGGACTTATACTTGCAGGTTATAGTAGGTTGCCTCCCAGGTGACTTCTATTTTAAGGTCAGGGCTTTCATTAGAAAAGGCAAATGTCTCTGATGCTCTAGAGACATCCCGGCTGTCCTACGAAACCCCTAGTTAACGATTCTCTGAGCAAACCGCTTTAATAAACTTGCTCTACTGGGAACCGGGTCTTAACGGAATCCTTTTTTCTCAGCTGAAGAGGTGACGTTCCGCCACTCCTGCAGGATAGATGGTGATGCCTGGAAGTTCTCATCCTGAGATTCAGAGTCCTCACTAGACATCTTTCCTAGTGAAGACCATATAAGCCGGGTGGTGGTAAAAACCGGCACCTGGATGAAAATACTTACAATCAGTATAAAGTGTCCGATGACCACCAGCTCCAAATCACAGACGGGAGCTGTGCCGCACATCAAACCCCTCTAGGAGAGCAGGGGATAATATAGTCCTAATTAGGAGAGGAAGGACAAGAAATGGAAACTAGACATAAAATGTACACAGCCCTGATCCTCGAGTATTACTGATCCATTAATGGAAGGTAGTTCAGGGAAGGATCTGTTAAGGTATGAGGGTTACTTTGAGTAAGACACAGTTCTCCCTTATAATTAAATCCCATCTCCACAAGTCGTTTTTATTGTTCCACTGCATCTAAAATGGAAAAAAAAAAAACAACATTAAAAATATCTTCCTGTTTTGTATCTACGGCTCCTGTACAGGCCTATCTATATGTTTCCATGGTAACAGACAACAAACAAACCCTGTGCAGTCTGATCCTGCAGGCATGCCCTGAAAGATCCCGGTTGGTAAAAATAAAAGGGGTTCTCATCTATGACATGTAATTGGGGTTCACGTACATGAACAGGCAGCCTAGATCCTAAGAAGGGACCGGTTTCTAGTAAATTTTAAAATCAGTTGTAACAATTAAAATATAAAAACAGTTTACGTTGCAATGGTTAAAAATGTCTCAACATGAGTGAGTACAACCGGTGAAATGTTTACTCAGCCTTTGAGTTTGTGCGAACTCGTCGGCACAACTCAAGTTATAAACTTCGTATCATACAGTGTGTTAGCCCCTGGAGTCGGCACCGGCGGCAGGTAAACACCAGATCCTCCGGTGAAAAGCCATATCCAATGGATTATGTGAACCAAATACTCCTTCTTGTGGCGCTCCTGGATCTGCTTTGTGTGGTACTTTGTTCCCCGTCCGTATTGTAAGGAACGATCCACTGACTTTTCCGTTTAGGTAAAACTTAAAATGGATTGTAACGCGTTTCATGCCAGTATTCATTTACTAGTTATTTATTTTCCTTTCTTTTTATTCTAACATGCAATACATTTTAAGTTAAGTGGATATCACCAGGAATCTCCAAAGTGGTTAAATGGCTGACTCATCTGTACTGAGAGTACTGCACAATGGCCCTACAAACCGTCATGTAGTGGGGTCTCTGCGTGTGTCACCCACTCCAGTATTTCTCTGTGGGGTCTGTGCAGCCCCCTAGGCGTCCCCTCAGATCACTTCTTGCCTTGCACCTTAAACTTTTTCAGTGAGAGAAATATCAGTCTCTGAACTTTGTTGTAAGCTGGATATAGGAAATAACGAGGGTCTGTGGGAAAGCAGCAAGTAACGTGCGCCACTATATCAAATTGCTGACACATTTTATTTCTCAAATCCAAGGTTCAACACTAGAAGAAATATCACTTTTTATGTGCACGCATGAGCTTAAAAAGTTGAATTTTACTTGAAATTTGATTATACGGCTTAGAAAATCCTCAGCATTTGGCAGAGCCTCTAGATGGAACTTCTCTGTAGAAATGTCTGTGGCAACTGAACAAAGGAAAGTGTCTCATGTAAAAGTTTAGGTGACCCTAAAACCACCAACAAACCTACATGTGACAGATTACTGCATATTGGAATTATGCGAGAAGGGACAAAACATTGGGCATGTGTGAACGTTTGGGCACCTTTCCAGTTGATCTAATAGTGTTGTATTTTTGTATGGTCTCAGAACTGAACGTATTAGGTCGTAATACAGGTCAAATTTTGACAATTCCAAAGCGTAAATCAATTTTGTGACCTTTCAAGCCTCACATGCGGCTACAGCTCCACACTGATTCCTGTAGGGTGAGCAAGCTCGTTCCCAGCCTTTATGGGCCAGCGCGCACACCAGTGCAAAGTTCCCTAGCCAATCCCTATACACCCTGGACTTTAAACAGAGCTCTGCCCTTCCTCTCCTTGTCTGAGCATTGTTGTGTCTCTCCATGTTCGTCATTGCAAATGGTCCCTTAGTTATATCCTGTATCCAGTGTTCCCGTTTCCTATATCCAATATTTCTGTTTGTTCCAGTGCAAAATCAAGTGTCGGTGTAAAGAGTGTCATCTGTGCCAAGTGTCTGCCACGCTGAGTGTTTGCCAAATATTCTACCCAGGTACTCTTGTCCTAAAGACGATGATTGATTGTGGTTTGTGCAGCTGCTACTCCGCTACGGTAGAGCGGCCTAGTGGGTCCACATACCCATGGATCGTGTCACCCCTCACTGTGTATTTTTAAAGTCCACACCGAGATAAAAGAAAAAACAACTTTATTTGGAGAGTAATTATGCGCTGCTGTGTGGACTACAGGATAGAGGAGTTGCGGTACTAAATTCTAGCTTTCCTGGATGTCCCGCAGAGCAGCACATATATATGGGAATGTGGCACAATCCCTTAAGGCTGGGAAAACCTAGGAGACAAAATGGTTGGTCAAAAAGAAGAGCCATGTCTTTCAGAGAAGTCCAATCTATAATGACTGATGTGGGTATGTGGCACGCTCCATGATGCAACCCAAAAGAAGCGCTCAGTTGAGCCTGTTCTGCCCATGAAGTGGCTATAGGTCTGGGTGAGTGAGTCCAGAGCCCTACTGGGGGAGACCGGCTTTCACTCTTGTAACATGAGCTGATAGGGTCTCTGAGCCACCTAGTTATGGTTGATTTGGAGCCTTTCTCCCTTTACTTTAGGCCACGTGTGAGCACGAATAAATGATCCGTCTTCCGGACCTCTCAGTCTGGGATAAGTAGATCTTCAGACACCGTCCCACTTCTAGTGTCTAGAAGTGCCTTTCCTTCTCGGAGGTAGGTTTGGCACAGAAGGCTGGCAGGGCTGTCTACTGATTTCGATTTGAGAAGAATGGACGTTTGCGTCTGAACGGTCCTCAACACCACTCCGTCCTCATGGAAAAACAAAGCTGCAGCCAAGGCTTGTATCTCACTGATCCGCCTGGCAAATGTAATTGTCACCAGGAATGCCAATTTCTCTGATAGGAAGAGCAAAGTTTGACTGCTGTAGCAAAAACCCATGTTGAAAAAGGGCTAACTCTAGCTGACCAAGGTTTCTGAATGGCTTCTACGAATGGCTCTTTTGATAGTACAGGCTGGACCCGGCAGAATGCCATAGGGAGAGGCCACCATGATCAGGGATGTTAGGAAGGGAAGGAGTTAAGGAGTTAGGGGTGTGGTTAGGAGGGGGCGTATGTGAGGGGGGCGAGGTCAGTTTACTTAAGGGTAAGAAAGAGGAAGGCGTCGCCATCTTTAGTAACAGCACAGGGAAGCTTGTCCCACTCTCCCTCCCAAAATGTTGTGTTCATCTTTGTGACTATTTTGGTATTTCGCTTTGTTGCTCGTTGTTTTTGTTTTTCCGCAGGTACCGGAGGATGCTGTGGAACAGTTTTGCAATGTCGCAGCAGTTGTATGGCGGATTGGGGGTCCTTGGAGTTGGTGGTAAATTACTGTGGGGGGGGGGGGGATTCATAGGGGGTATGGTCCCTCCCCAATTTATTATGGTTGGTAGTCTGGTCAATTTGGGCTCCTGCTGGGTGGTGTCCCGGGGAGTGGTCAATTTGGGCTCCTGCTGGGTGGTGTCCCGGGGAGTGGTTGCGGTTGAGGTCAGCCAACTGCAGGTATAACGGTGCCCCTGAGCCAGTAGGGTGACGGCTGGGAGTAAAATACTATGCAGGTGAGCGGTTTCGTGACAGACTTTTGTAACTCCAAGGACTCTCCTTCCATTGTTATTATTTGTAAATTGTTGTTCTTGATGTTTGTTTGTAAATAAAATGGCTGCTGTGGCCAAATTTATCCAACCCAAGTGTCAAGTGGGGAAGGTGAGTAGGGAAGACACATGCCCCCGGTACGAGTGTACGCACTCTACAGTCCCCTGATCAAGACTTTCCAAGAAATGCTGAGTGGAGATCTGGACTCTGTACTAGGGATTAGTCACTTCTTAAATCTATCCTGCAGGAATTGGAGGATATCTCTGAACGTTGGCTCCTCTGCCAGTAGCCTTCATTGGTCACATAACCTCCTGAAGGTGGATACTCTACGGCAGGGGTCTCAAACTCGGCAGGGTAAGTGGGCCGCATATAGAAAAAATTGGAAGTTGACGGGCCGCATTACTTTCAAATTTGATACAATACAAAATTATTGTTAATAAATTACTTATTTGAACTACTATAACACTACATTACTATAAAATTAATACTACATTACTATAATAATACCGCTAGGTTTAAAATTTGAGATATTTCTCCTCGTGCTTATTTCAACAATCCAGTTTTCCAGTTTAAGTGTCACTCAATGCAGTCCGGCGGCTCAGTTGGCAGCGTTTGGCAGACACACATGTCAAGATTGGGCAGCCCCTTTTTAGATAGTGACACTGTGCCCTTTGTAGATGCTGCCTCAGTGCCCTCTGTGGTTGCTGCCGCGCCGCCCTCTGTGGATGCTGCCGCTGTGCCCTCTGTAGATAATGCAACACACCCCTAGATAATGCCACAGTGTCCTCTGTACATACTGCCACAGTGCCCTCTATAGATGCTGCCACAGTGCCCTCTATAGATGCTGCCACAGAGTCTTCTGTAGATGCTGCCACAGTGCCCTCTGTAGATGCTGCCGCAGTGCCCTCTGTAGATGCTGCCGCAGAGTCTTCTGTAGATGCTGCCGCAGTGCCCTCCGCAGATGCTGCCACAGTGCCCTCCGCAGATGCTGCCACAGTGATGTCAGGGGCTTGCCCAGAGCTGGAGTCCTGGAGCAGAGTCGCTTCTAGCACTCTGCCTGGGATTCCAGCTCTGCTCCTGACATCACTGTCCATATATGGACAGATATGTCAGGGGCAACCCCAGAGCTGGAGTCCCGGGCAGAGCGCTAGTAGGCTCTTCCTGGGACTCCAGCTGTGGTCCTGACATCACTGGGACTCCTGCTCTGGGGAATTCCACAGAGTCCCGGAGCAGAGCCTGTACGCTCTGCTTGGGACTTCTCTCTGGGGAAGACCCTGACACACTGTACATATATGGACAGCGATGTCAGGGAATTCCACAGAGTCCCGGAGCAGAGCCGATACTAGCGCTCTGCTCAGGACTCTGCTCTGGGGAAGACCCTGACACACTGTCCATATATGGACAGCGATGTCAGGAAATTCCACAGAGTCCCGGAGCAGAGCCGATACTAGCGCTCTGCACGGAACTCCGGCTCTGGGGAAGCTCCAGACATCGCTGTTCATATGTCGACAGCGATGTCAGGGAACTCCAGAGTCTAGCGGCTCGGTGTCCCGCGGGCCACAGATGACAGCCCCAGGGGCCGCATGCGGCCCGCGGGCCGCGTGCTTGAGGCCCCTGCTCTACGGGGATAGGCTTTGTTGCTGCCCCTTGGACAGCTGACAGGGTTAAGACCACTGCATCGGATAATCCCATTGTTCTTAGTAAGTGTCCATTATCTTCCATACTGTCATGCCGAACACCTTCAAGTTATTGGACTACTGGCTGTTCCGCAACACCAGGTCTGGTCTGATTGTAAGCCTTCAATAGGTTCCCCGACTACCTCAGAAGCAGGCGAAACCACGCTCTTCTTGACCAGAATTGTATGACAGCAATCATGGAGGCTTGGTCTTGCCTGACCTTTCACAGGACTCTTGCAACCAACGCCACGGGAGGAACACGTAAGCCAATGGGAAATTCCAGAAAAACTGCTTGAGTTTGGTGTTGGTTCTAGTAGCCATCAAATCTCTGGAAGGCCCCATCTTTCTACCAGTTGTGAGAACAGAAGATGGTGAAGGACCACTTGTTTGAAATTGGTTGGACATCGATTGAGATAATCTGCCCACTTGTTGAGTTTTCTGTGAACATGGACCGATGAGATCTCTTCCATGTACGCCTCTGCCCAGGTCAAAACCCTCGCCCACAGTTCTTTGGCATAAGAGAACAAAGCAATCTCCACGGGAGTACAGAGACTTTGATCTGTTTTTACTGAAACAATGGATGATATAATCGGTAGTTCTTGGTTTGATATATCGGTAGTTAGAGCTACCCAGTGAGGAGGAATCATACTTCTGCCATGTTTCCGATTTATCCATTGGGGAAGGTAGTCCCTGGTTTGCTGGGATAACCTGAAAGGTCTGGTTTAGGGAGTCAGTCTGACTGTTCTATCTCTCTAGGACTTCCGACTTAAGAGGCCCGAGATAAGGACTATATCAGTCATAGCTAACATTAGGCCAAGGAGTCGCATGACCCGTAGTATGGTAACTGATCTGGATTCCAACAGATCTTGGGACTGGTGGGTCAAAGAGTTCACCCTTCCGCTGTAGATAGGATAGAAAGGTTATTAGTCTGTCCTTGTGTCTCTATAGGAGCACGGTTGACCCGGCCTTAATCAGTCAATGGTCTAGATATGGCACCATGACATTGTTAGGACCAGTTTGGAGAGGATCTTGGGGGCTGTGAAAAGCCCAAAAGGCAGGACCTTCAACTTGAAATGCCAGATCCTTGACCTCTGCCTGATGGCTAGTCTCTGTGGGTTTGGGCCCTGGGACATGCAGTCAGGAGTCTTTAAGGTCCAGAGTAACCATATAATAGCCGATCTCTATAAGGGATTTTACTGATCGGATAGTGTTTACACTGAACCTTCCCTGTTTAATAACGGTATTGAGGTACCCACAATTGATAATGTTTCTGAGCCTCCTATCTGGTTTGCGATTAAGAATATTTGGGAATAAATACAGAGTCCCCACTGGTTCTCTGCTGCCTCCTCTATTACATTTTTGGGAGTAAGTTCTCGCTATGCCTGTAGTATTGGAAGTTCCCTTGAAGGCAAGGACAGCAGGCTGGTAAGGACAAACCTGTCTCTTGGGGCAACTAAAAACTAGAATGTAGCCAAGTTCTACTATACATGTAGCCCACAGGTCTTGAACCAAATCTCTCCATTGAAGAACAAAACACCATCAGCAATTAGGACACAATACCCTCTGGTGCTGGGGATGATCTTCCACTTCCCATCAATCCTCTGCGTGAGCACGAGCAGATGTAAACTATTCACCGTTTAGTAGTCAACACTCGGATGCCGCAAGATACAGGTGCTGAACCGATGACGGCACACAAATAAATATAAGAAGCTGCTACAGCACCCGACCGCTGAACACAACTGCAGAGAAAGGCAAGATTCCAACCAAGAGTGAAAAGCAGCCTCACCTGTAGAAAACGAGCTGTACATGACACAGCTGAGAAAGCCTGTAAGTGCAGAGCAAGTACAAGACCTGCAGAGCCTAAAAGAGAAATCACACGTACAACTCAAGAGCCGCAGAGCCTAAAAGAGAATCACACGTACAACTCAAGACCTGCAGAGCCTAAAAGAGAATCACATGTAGAAATACAAGAACTGCCAAGTGTAAAAGGTGCATTTATAGGGTTGGCTCAAGTTAAATTAACCCTTCAAGTCACCTGTCGAAAGCATGTGATAGGGGAAAATATCACACTGACTTATTAGTAGATCACATGCTATTACTGACAGATCTCACACTGACTATTAATAGTAGATCTCACCCTGACTATTATTAGCAGATCTCACACTGACTTATTAGTAGATCACACGCTATTACTGACAGATCTCACACTGACTATTATTAGTAGATCACACACTGACCATTATTAGTAGATCACACACGGACTATTATTAGTAGATCACATGCTATTACTGACAGATCTCACACTGACTATTAGTAGAAGACACGCCATTACTGACAGATTTCACACTGACTATTAGTAGATCACACACTGACTATTATTAGTAGATCACACACTATTACTGACAGATCTCACACTGACTATTATTAGTAGATCACACACTGACCATTATTAGTAGATCACACACTGACCATTATTAATAGATCACACACTGACCATTATTAGTAGATCACATGCTATTACTGACAGATCTCACCCTGACTATTATTAGCAGATCTCACACTGACTTATTAGTAGATCACACGCTATTACTGACAGATCTCACACTGACTATTATTAGTAGATCACTCACTGACCATTATTAGCAGATCACACACTATACTGACAGATCTCACACTGACTATTATTAGTAGATCACATGCTATTACTGACAGATCTCACACTGACTATTAGTAGAAGACACGCCATTACTGACAGATCACACACTGACTATTATTAGTAGATCACACACTATTACTGACAGATCTCACACTGACTATTAGTAGAAGACACGCCATTACTGACAGATCTCACACTGACTTATTAGTAGATCACACACTGACCATTATTAGTAGATCACACACTATTACTGACAGATCTCACACTGACTATTATTAGTAGATCACTCACTGACCATTATTAGCAGATCACACACTATACTGACAGATCTCACACTGACTATTATTAGTAGATCACATGCTATTACTGACAGATCTCACACTGACTATTAGTAGAAGACACGCCATTACTGACAGATCACACACTGACTATTATTAGTAGATCACACACTATTACTGACAGATCTCACACTGACTATTAGTAGATCACACACTGACTATTATTAGTAGATCACACACTATAACTGACAGATCTCACACACTGACTATTATTAGTAGATCACACACTGACCATTATTAGTAGATCACACGCTATTACTGACAGATCTCACACTGACTATTAGTAGATCACACACTGACTATTATTAGTAGATCACACACTATAACTGACAGATCTCACACACTGACTATTATTAGTAGATCACACACTGACCATTATTAGTAGATCACACGCTATTACTGACAGATCTCACACACTGACTATTATTAGTAGATCACAAACTGACCATTATTAGTAGATCACACACTGACCATTATTAGTAGATCACACACTATTACTGACAGATCTCACACTGACTATTATTAGTAGATCACACACTGACCATTATTAGTAGATCACACACTGACCATTATTAGTAGATCACACACTATTACTGACAGATCTCACACTGACTATTATTAGTAGATCACATACTGACCATTATTAGTAGATCACACACTGACCATTATTAGTAGATCACACGCTATTACTGACAGATCTCACACTGACTATTATTAGTAGATCACACACTGACCATTATTAGTAGATCACACGCTATACTGACAGATCTCACACTGGCTATTATTAGTAGATCACATACTGACCATTATTAGTAGATCACACACTGACCATTATTAGTAGATCACACGCTATTACTGACAGATCTCACACTGACTATTATTAGTAGATCACATACTGACCATTATTAGTAGATCACACACTGACCATTATTAGTAGATCACACGCTATACTGACAGATCTCACACACTGACTATTATTAGTAGATCACACACTGACCATTATTAGTAGATCACACACTATACTGACAGATCTCACACTGGCTATTATTAGTAGATCACACACTGACCATTATTAGTAGATCACACGCTATTACTGACAGATCTCACACTGACTATTATTAGTAGATCACTCACTGACCATTATTAGTAGATCACACACTATACTGACAGATCTCACACTGACCATTATTAGTAGATCACACACTGACCATTATTAGTAGATCACACACTGACCATTATTAGTAGATCACACACTGACCATTATTAGTAGATCACACGCTATTACTGACAGATCTCACACACTGACTATTATTAGTAGGTCATTCTTCTTTCTTAATATCCGTTACTTGTGTGCAGAATATTTGGACAATCACATTGGAGGATATTCGTTCAGCAGCAACTCTGAATTTTTTGACTTCTGAGTCAGGAACAGAACATGTTACTTTCCAGATTAGTTTTATCTTCTACAAGCTTCTTATGATTTTGGCAGCAATTGTGCTAAACAGGGATTTTCCGAGCTTGGCTGTGAAAACGACATTCCTCCTCCTGTATCACATTGCTTGCACTTTACAAAAATGTCTCCAGAATAGACTCCGGGCTTAAATGACAGATCTGTCCAACCTGCGCTGTGTTACAGGAAACCAGGCCGTGTTCTCTAATCCACAGCTAATATTTCCCATCTGTTTCAGACTAAGAGACTAACACAAGAACAAGGGGAACATTTCAGGAAAAACCTACCTGACTCGTAGAAGGCTCCACACTGGAGGCAGATGAAGAGCAGCTGACCCATCAACCGGGCCCCCATAACGTTGCCTTCACCGAAGAGTATCCTGCCTTGCATTACTAAGGTCCTGGGCTTGAATCTAAGCAGGACACCACCTAATCCTATGATCGCACGAGTGTCCTCCAGGTAAACACTTCAGCCACTTGACAACTTTTGTAAAGGGACATTAAGGAGATTTTGAAAAACGACGTCCAAAGCGGCGCTGCACAAAGTGTTTACTCTATGCCCCGCCCATTCATATAAGACACGCCCTAAACTACATGGAAATTTTAATTATTGCATGTGACCTTCTTCCTCACAATAAATACTGATCCCCTAAACTAATACATAGCCCCAAACTCCAAACAAATATAGTTCCAAGGCCAGACCTTCTAATTAAATACAGACCCTAAATACAGACCCAAACCACCCCCCAAAAAAAAATACAAACTCCAGACCACTCTCTAAATGAACACAGACCTCAGATCAGGCCCTCTAAATATAGACGCCCTAAATACAGACCTTATACCAGAAGAAAGCTCTCCCCTTCCCCCTTAATACAGACCAGCAGATACTCCCCTCAGAAATAGCGCTTCCTCTCTAGGGGTCTTATAACCCTTATTGTATCCGCCCTGGTGTACACCACCAATAGTAAACTATACGCGGTATATCAAGGGAAAGGGTTAGAGTGAAATTTTACTTTGTGAGTTAATATAAAATAGCGGCCGGCGCGGACATGTACGGCCTATTGGGAAGTGCAGGGCGGAGAGTCCCCCTTATTTTACATATGTTCAAATCCCTTTTGTAATTTATATTTGTGTATCAATTGTTTTATTTGTATTTTAATTCAACCAGTCAAATTGATCGAAAACTATAAAATTATGCACCAAATGTGAGGAGGGAGGGACATCTCCGGATCACGGTCTCGTGGCGGCCACGGCTCATTCTGATTGTCGTCTGTTGGAAAGTAGCTCCACATAAACAGACAAGGAGCCGCTCCCGACCGCGTGTCCTTCAGATCTGCTGGTTGAATAATAGCCTGAAACCAAGGACTGTTTTATGGTTATTTGGAGGTGGTACTTCCGCCTCCTCCTTGTAGCAGCGGACGCGCCATATCGTACCGGCTGCTCTCTGCGGTGTTTCAGCGGTCAGTTCACTGCATGCTACGGCGCCGCACAGGAGAGATGGACACGCCGGGCTGTCTCCGCTCCCCACGGGAAGGCTGGCCAAATTTTAATTACTACCTTCCTGCCTAATAACCGGCAACTCTGCGTATTTTATCTCCAAGTACAACTTCATTCTAACCCTTTGCCCCCCACTGCTTTATGTAGGCTTTCCCTTTATACTCCCCTCTCCCCATTCCTGCAGTTCTCTCGACTCCCAGGGGCCATTGCATATAAAGTCCTGGTTCCCAGGAATGAAGAGAACAATGAGAGGTGAGTATGTTGCTGAAAGGCGATGTCCACGCAAATCAAAAACGTCTGAAAATACGAGGGAAACAGCGCCTGATTTTTAGACATTTTTAAATCAAAGTCGTGTTATTTACAGACATTTTTGGAGCTGTTTTTCTATAGAGTCTGTGAAAAACTGCTCCAAAAACAGCTGAAGTGACAAGCACTTCTTTTTCGCGAAAAACGGCCGCGTAAAAGACACCCCGTTGGAACAGAACACTGTTTTTCCCATTGAAATCAATGGGCAGATGTTTGGAGGCGTTCTGCTTGGCCTGAAAATACTCTGTGTGAACAAACCCTTACATTGCTTTATTGACAGACCAGATGAGCAGATTTCAGGCTAAAGCAGCTTCATTTATTAACTTGGGTAGTGGCTCCTTGGACGGCAACCAGAAGCAGCAATGAAAACACAAGGACAGGGAGGCAGAAACAGGTAGTGGGGTAACCAGACAGTCCATAAACAGACAGAAGGGCCAACAGGCCCAGCCATGGCAAACACCGAAGTAGCAAAGATGAAGCTGACCTCAGACAGAACCAGGAGCAGACCTTGTATGGAACCAGGAGACACACAGAGCAGCCACTAGGCGACGTCTGGAGCAGCCACCAGGCGACGTCCGGAGCAGCCACCAGGCTAAGGCACCAGACTTGGAACCAGGAGATGCCAGGAACAGAGTCCAGGAGATGCCAGAACCCGGAGACATCAGGAGCAGGTGGGGTCACATCACAGGGTTGAGGTCTTGGCACAGGTCACAAGTAGCAGGACTAGAGCACGATAACAGCAGCAGATCAAACGCAGTAACCAGGGATTAATATCAGGGTCTAGAGGCAGAATCCACCAGACTGGACATGTCCACAATCAGGAACGATACTCGATCCTCCAGATTAGGCTGATGGGAAAGACCGGGTGTAAATATCAAGGAGCAGCAGCCAATGGAACAGCAAGAAGTTACAAAGCACAAGAGTCCAGCACAGGAGGGGTTAATGGCTGGCTGCTGCAGGGTGTGGTTGTGTAATGCACCTGAGTATAGCTGAGGCAAGACAGGTAATGTAGCAGAGCTGACTTTGAAATGAACACTCAATCCCACCGGGGTCAAAAGCGACATTGCCAACAACACATTTTATAAGAGTTGTGAGGGCACGGGGTGCCTGGGAGATTTACCTGCTCTTCCACGCGTCTCACCTGTCCTGCTATGATCCGAGAGTGTGTAAAGAAAAGGTATTAATGGGCCACACTAGGGACAGGACACTGTTTCTACAGCGGACGATTCCGTGTATGGGGCCTCCTATATTGGCAGGTGTAGGAGGAATCAGGAATCGGGCAAGTTTAAAACCTATGTTCCTGCGTGAGATAAGCTGATGCCGGAGGGGACAGCGGGGTCTGGAGGGAGGAGAGGGCTCTGGAAGTCGCCCCTTTCCCATGTCGGATGAGCATGAATGTTTGTGTTGTAGTCGGGAGAAGAAGCTTTCGGCCAATCGAGTGTTATTTCATGTGCGTGTCCGGTTAGGGCTGAAGCTTTGCAATAAACACAGTTTTCGTCTGGAGAAGCTTCTGACCCGTGGATATCCTTAATAGATGCTTCATATAACACAAGAAGTGAAATTCATGACGCCACAAGAATGGGCCAGACAACCCAAAGAATACCTAATCTGAGGGCGCCTGATGCCGAGGTCCGTGTGACCCGAGACCTTTAGTCTGGAGACCATAACACTATCCAAGAACGGCTCGTCCATTCTGACGACATCGGGTGCCCGAACATTAGGACCTCGGCTTTTTTCATCTACAGTTTCATAGTCAAAGGTTCTGCCATAAGAACGGTCGTCACACAATGGCTTTAAATTGAGACCTAACGGCAGGAACTTCACATTTTATGGTGAGATCCGCCATGCACCAGTGTCTATTATATATGAATGGAGGGCAACGACCATGAAAATGAGTGAGAAGTTGTGACCGCAGAATGAATCAGCAACCACTGGCGTAGCTATAGGGGTCACAGCGCTAACCGGATAAAAAATGTAATACTTTATGTGCCGGCACTAGGCTGCCTACTGATGGATGGGCAGGGCACCTTAGACGTCACTTGAGGGGTGTTCCAGTCAGGAAGAGAACGCAACATGAGTTGTATTGTGCGGTTTGGGTTTACGGTGGAGAAAGGGGCCTTTAAATTACAGCCTCCCCTCTCACCACCGCAAATACATACCACACAATAGCAGCTATGAGGACATTATACTGTGTGGAGGCAGCTATGGGGACATTATACTGTGTGGAGGCAGCTATGGGGGCATTATACTGTGTGGAGGCAGCTATGGGGACATTATACTGTGTGGGGGCAGCTATTGGGACATTATACTGTGTGGAGGAAGCTATGGGGACATTATACTGTGTGGAGGCAGGTATGGGGGCATTATACTGTGTGGAGGCAGCTATGGGGACATTATACTGTGTGGAGGCAGCTATGGGGACATTATAGTGTGTGGGGGCAGCTATGGGGGCATTATACTGTGTGGAGGCAGCTATGGGGACATTATACTGTGTGGGGGCAGCTATGGGGACATTATACTGTGTGGAGGCAGCTATGGGGACATTATACTGTGTGGAGGCAGGTATGGGACATTATACTGTGTGGTGGAAGCTATGGGGGCATTATACTGTGTGGAGGCAGCTATGGGGACATTATACTGTGTGGAGGCAGCTATGGGGGCATTATACTGTGTGGAGGCAGCTATGGGGGCATTATACTGTGTGGAGGCAGCTATGGGGGCATTATACTGTGTGGGGGCAGCTATGGGGGCATTATACTGTGTGGAGGCAGCTATGGGGGCATTATACTGTGTGGAGGCAGCTATGGGGACATTATACTGTGTGGAGGCAGCTATGGGAGCATTATACTGTGTGGAGGCAGCTATGGGGGCATTATACTGTGTGGAGGCAGCTATGGGGACATTATACTGTGTGGAGGCAGCTATGGGGACATTATACTGTGTGGAGGCAGCTATGGGGGCATTATACTGTGTGGAGGCAGCTATGGGGACATTATACTGTGTGGGGGCAGCTATGGGGACATTATACTGTGTGGAGGCAGCTATGAGGGTATTATACTGTGCGGAGGCAGCTATGGGGACATTATACTGTGTGGGGTAGTTATGGGGACATTATACTGTGTGGAGGCAGCTATGGGGACATTATACTGTGTGGTGGCAGCTATGGGGACATTATACTGTGTGGAGGCAGCTATGGGGGCATTATACTGTGTGGGGGCAGCTATGGGGACATTATACTGTGTGGAGGCAGCTATGAGGGTATTATACTCTGTGGAGGCAGCTATGGGGACATTATACTGTGTGGGGCAGCTATGGGGACATTATACTGTATGGGGCAGCTATGGGGGCATTATACTGTGTGGAGACAGCTATGGGGACATTATACTGTGTGGGGCAGCTATGGGGGAATTATACTGTGTGGGGCAGCTATGGGGGCATTATACTGTGTGGGGCAGCTATGGGGACATTATAGTGTGTGGGGGCAGCTATGGGGACATTATAGTGTGTGGAGGTAGCTATGGGGCATTATACTGTATGGGGGCAGCTATGGGGGTATTATACTGTGTGGGGGCAGCTATGGGGACATTATACTGTGTGGAGGCAACTATGGGGGTATTATACTTTATGGGGGCAGCTATAGGGGTATTATACTGTGTGGGGGCAGCTATGGGTACATTATACTTTGTGGTGGCAGCTATGGGGACATTATACTGTGTGGGAGCAGCTATGGAGGCATCATACTGTGTGGAGGCAGCTATGGGGACATTATACTGTGTGGAGGCAGCTATGGGGATATTATACTGTGTGGAGGCAGCTATGGGGATATTATACTGTGTTGAGGCAGCTATGGGGGCATTATACTGTGTGGAGGCAGCTATGGGGCATTATACTGTGTGGAGGCAGCTATGGGGACATTATACTGTGTGGAGGCAGCTATGGGGACATTATACTGTGTGGAGGCAGCTATGGGGACATTATACTGTGTGGAGGCAGCTATGGGGACATTATACCGTGTGGAGGCAGCTATGGGGACATTATACTGTGTGGGGGCAGCTATGGGGACATTATACTGTGTGGAGGCAGCTATGGGGGCATTATACTGTGTGGAGGCAGCTATGGGGACATTATACTGTGTGGGGTCAGCTATGGGGACATTATACTGTGTGGGGGAAGCTATGGGGACATTATACTGTGTGGAGGCAGCTATGGGGACATTATACTGTGTGGAGGCAGCTATGGGGACATTATACTGTGTGGGGGAAGCTATGGGGACATTATACTGTGTGGAGGCAGCTATGGGGACATTATACTGTGTGGAGGCAGCTATGGGGACATTATACTGTGTGGAGGCAGCTATGGGGGCATTATACTGTGTAGAGGCAGCTATGGGGGCATTATACTGTGTGGAAGCAGCTATGGGAGCATTATACTGTGTGGAGGCAGCTATGGGGGTATTATACTGTGTGGAGGCAGCTATGGGGGTATTATACTGTGTCGAGGCAGCTATGGGGGCATTATACTGTGTGGAGGCAGCTATGGGGACATTATACTGTGTGGAGGCAGCTATGGGGACATTATACTGTGTGGAGGCAGCTATGGGGGCCTTATACTGTGTGGAGGCAGCTATGGCGACATTATAGTGTGTGGAGGCAGCTATGGGGGCATTATACTGTCTGGAGGCAGATATGGGGACATTATACTGTGTGGGGGCAGCTATGGGGGCATTATACTGTGTGGTGGCAGATATGGGGACATTATACTGTGTGGAGGCAGCTATGGGGGCATTATACTGTGTGGAGGCAGCTATGGGGACATTATACTGTGTGGAGGCAGCTATGGGGACATTATACTGTGTGGGGGCAGCTATGGGGGCATTATACTGTGTGGTGGCAGATATGGGGACATTATACTGTGTGGAGGCAGCTATGGGGACATTATACTGTGTGGGGGCAGCTATGGGGACATTATACTGTGGGGGCATCCATGGGGCTGTTGGGCAAGGCGGCTGGGTATAGGTGCATACAGAGGTCTGGTGGTATTGGGGAGGGTTAGGGGTCCCCAAGCTGAATTCTTGCACTAGGGCTTATGAGCCTTTATATATGCCCTTGTCAGTAACACCTGGTGTGCGTTCCTAACCCGTGAATCATTGAGTATTTGTGTCAAGAACGCAACATTTCCTGCTGACGCTACCTGCTGACGCTTCTTGCTGACGCTTCTTGCTGACGCTTCCTGCTGACGCTTCCTGCTGACGCTTCCTGCTGACGCTTCCAGCTGACGCTACCTGCTGACACCTTGCTGACACTTCCGGCTGACACTTCCTGCTGACACTTTACTTCATACTTTACTTGGTGGCAACTTTTACAAAAAATATCGATTTGGGCCGAGAACGATTATGCCGGAGCTGTAGATCTGTACATAATTCCGCTGAGCTTCACACAGTTTTCCTATAAAGCCGTCACTGCAGAGTCATTTCTGTGTAGTGATAGGAAGAAGCTTGTAAACCTCGTAGACGTCCTCCATGATCTCATGTTCGTCACATCTTATCTCAGAATGAATTGTTTGGCAGAGGGAACGTGAGTAAAGCCATAACTGAGGGACAGCGGTCCCCATCCCCCATCTGTGACCCCACATTTCACCACCAGCAGATGACGCAGTGAACATGGCGTTTAACCAGCGCCTCATGACCAAATTTCTGTCTTTGAAGAATCTCCTACAGCTAGAAGCCCAGGTTTACCGTGCCGAAATGTTTAGTTCTAGGAACAGGTGTTGGATTATGAAATGCACTCATGTAACCGCTGGGGTCTCTATAAAATGAAGCCAGGGGTCACGTGTCGCTCCGCGTGCTGAGCGTGGCTTTGCCCAATGTTTTCCTAATGATTAATAGACTCAGAAACGTTGTGTTGTGAAGTGCGGGTCTTGTATCCGTTCCAGGGGCAGAGCGTGCCTCTTCTGATTTACTGACCAGATTGAGGTTTGTCATGTTGGAGTGGAGGGACAGCTGTCCCTGATCATTTACAATAATTACTGGTCTTTTCTCTGGACTCCTCGTGGCGTGCAGGCCGCATACCAGAAACAACTTTGGCTAACTAGACCACTGTAGTCACAGCTTAGACAAAGGGGGATTGTTTCCACAAAATGCTTCCCCAACCTCCGGCCCACACTCCAAGTAAGAGCCTAATCCGCAGCCTGCTGCTCGAGCACCAGGTGGGGTGGAGATTAATCTTCGGATTCAGCCACAGCTTTACATGGGGCCTTGATACCATCAGGAGGGGTAACATACGACCGCCACATCTGATGACATCACTGGAGAGGTTTCCACTTTAGTGACATAAGAATCATGAAGAGAAGACCTGCATAGAACCGCAGCGAAGAACGGGACAACCTACATAACATGACCAGGTTTTACCTTCCTAGCAGGATCCGAAAAGGAGAATCTTACAAAAATGGGATTTTCACATTACAGTAGAAATGCCAGAAGGAATGAGCACAGGACCGGGCGAAGGGCAAAACCCAACCGCTCATAGGAAATGTAATGGCCCGTGCTCCCTGCGTTGTACTTGGCTTATCCCGCCGTCCTGGTCCACGCCGCTCTCACCGCCAACGCTTAATGCCAAGTCCTAGTGCGCACGTGCTGAACTTTGCTTTCTTAACCTGCCAGTGCATGCCAAAATTATTGTCACCCATCTTCCCTGGGTGTTTAAGTTCCTCCCCAATTCTTGCTCCTTGCCAGAGCAATTTGGTTCTTCTAGGGTTACGGAGTTTCTAGGGTCTCAGCCCTCTCATTTATTGGATCTCCCATGTTTTTGACCTCAGCCTTGACCATCCGTTCCTGCCGCCTGCCCTGACCATTAGCTACGTGATCCGTTTTGTACCTTGCAACCTGCCCTGACCTTTTGCTAATTTGACACTACACCTGTTATGTTGGCCATCACTAAGGGAGACTGCTCTGGGGGTAGCCACCTGGGGTTCCCCTTCAGCCACGTCCAGGTCCCTGTACAGGGGTTAAAGGGTGAACACCAGGGGTCCCCTTAGATCCTGCTCCCTAATTTAGTCCCACATCAAATCCATTGGTGACAAAGTGGGTTCACACCGCCCTCTGCTGGCCCCGTTACAGAAAATTCGATTGACTTGTGACAGGTAACAAGGAAGCAGGTGGAGGAGAATCTGGTGCAGGAAGAGGAAGCACCAATTGGGGAACAATACGCTTTGTACGTTACTCCGATCCTCTGACACCGTGGACCCAGCACTAGAACTTCCTCCCCACATGAAATACACAAAGGAAGGTTCTGGGACGTTCTTTACCTAAAAATCTCTCAGCCGCAATTTTGAATGATGGATCTGAGAGAAGGAAAAATACTTTTTCCAAATCTGTCACTTTCTGATGATTTAAAATGAAAAGTTACAAAATCTAAAATTTCCCACAAATGAGTAAAGGTGAGTGATAATACAAGCCCCTCCCGATGTACAGCCCCGGCAGGCAGAGTATCGTAGCTTCGGATGTTAAGAATATTGGGTGCGCCATCAGGGTGAAGTGAGAACAAATGCCAAAGGCAAGGAAACCCTATTTCCCAACTACCATTAAATTGATTAATAATCTTTATTGTGCTATTTAAGCAAATAGACATACAGACAAAACCAACATATAAAGTTAAAATTTTCAATGCATGGATAGGGATAATAGCCGTGCGTGGCTATGCTGATAAGCATCTGTATCTGCCGTCTGTGTAGTCCGTGGTAGCAGTGTAACGTCTGAATGAACAATAGCTATAACAGTGAACACATGTATCTATCGTCTGTATTCACAACCAGACAGACTCAGCGGTCACTGAGACCATTAGCGGATTGCTAGGCAGTTAGATTTCTAAATTTTGAATTGTTAGTTAGTATTGCCCTAATTCCAGCATGTTTTAAAATTGAACAGAGAGCCCCCCCGACATGTTTCGCTACAGATGCAGCGTCCTCAGGGGTTCATGGGGCTACTGGGTGAAGTGCCCGCTGTATACAGGAACCATCAGACTGGCTGGCATCCAAAAAACTGTTCCTTCCCTATTGCAGAGACAGCTGCAGTTTGTGACAACTACTTGTGCCAACCAGAGCATCGCCGCGTAGCTGGTGCCAGAACGAGGGGGATACCAGCTGCAGGAGGAAACCATTCCAGCCTCAGACCTCAAGCCGTTCACCAGGCCACTCTCTACGCAGAACCCACATCACAAGCGCAGCATAATGTTTCCGGAAGGACAGATATTCTCTGCACTGGGCACACAGGACTGGCCGAGAGAGGGCAGCGAGGGCATCACGCACAGGCAGAGCTCTCGACAATTCAGAATATTCTCTGACTGGCATAGGAGAAATGTGGCGCTTATATTCTAGAAAGGCTCTAGGACTTCCCCAGGTAATTACAGGCCAGTAAAAGAAATCCATTGTTGAGGAGATATATAGACATGGAGGAGCGCGAGACGACATTGAGGAGCGCGAGACGACATTGAGGAGCGCGAGGCGACATTGAGGAGCACGAGGCGACATGGAGGAGCGCGAGGCGACATGGAGGAGCGCGAGGCGACATGGAGGAGCGCGAGGCGACATGCAGGAGCGCGAGGCGACATGCAGGAGCGCGAGGCGACATGCAGGAGCGCGAGGCGACATGCAGGAGCGCGAGGCGACATGCAGGAGCGCGAGGCGACATGCAGGAGCGCGAGACGACATGGAGGGGCGGGAGGTGACATGCAGGAGCGCGAGACGACATGGAGGAGCGGGAGGCGACATGCAGGAGCGCGAGACGACATGGAGGAGCGGGAGGCGACATGGATGAGCGCGAGGCGACATGGAGGAGCGCGAGGCGACATGGAGGAGCGCGAGGCGACATGGAGGAGCGCGAGGCGACATGCAGGAGCGCGAGGCGACATGCAGGAGCGCGAGGCGACATGGAGGAGCGCGAGACGACATGGAGGAGCGCGAGACGACATGCAGGAGCGCGAGGTGACATGCAGGAGCGCGAGGTGACATGCAGGAGCGCGAGGTGACATGGAGGAGCGCGAGGTGACATGGAGGAGCGCGAAGCGACATGCAGGAGCGCGAGGCGACATAGAATCAAGGACATTTAGACATTTCCTGTAACGTTCGCCCCGTCCGTCTTAGGCGCCTACTCCGTCACTCAAGGTTTATTGCTTTGACGTTTTGAACGGGCTCCTGGTCCCCAGAGGGTCGTGGTAAATGATTCCTACTCTGAATGGTTCCCAGTAAGTGATGACCCCAGGGTTCAGTCCTTATTACTAAATGATAAAGAGGATGGGAGTAGTAGTGCTGGTTCTGCCTGTAGCCATGCAATGTAACCGTCTATGGAAGATGTTTAGAAATGGCAAGCCGACTTCTTACTGATGAGCTGGGTGTGCAAGAAAAAGGAGTCTCCAAGGGCGCTGCTGCACTTCAATAAAACGCATCAATGCATACGTAAAGATTAGTCACGTTAAATGGAGAGTGAATAAAAGAATTTATTAGAACAAGGGGCTACGCGTTTCAATGCAGCACTGGCATCTTCATCAGGCCATGAAATAGCGTATGTGTTTTCTGTTTCTTATCTTCTTACTGATGAGAATTATTATATTATTACAATTCATCAGGCGCCGTCAGAACTTCACCTTCTAAAAAAATATTATCCTTAATATCAGTGGCGGATTAAGTAGACCATAGGCGCTGGGCTGTTCCACAAACTTGGGCCCCCCTCCCGCACCGCCGCTCTGCCGTGACTATAGTGAGTACCACCTTTCTGTGTGAGCATTGACAAATGAGTGTTACTATTCCCCTTGTCAAAGGGCTGTGTCCCTACATACTGACAGCCTCCAACCATCGCTGACAGTATCACACTGTGTGTAGGGACACTTCCTCTTGACAATGGGAATGGTAACACGCATTTGTCTATTAAACCTGGGTACACAGACATATGTAGAATACAAGGATAACCTGCAACAGACATGTCAGGAGAGGGGACAGATCCCCTATGGATCCAGTGACTCACAGGTGATGTCTTCTCTGATGGGAGTCGTTCTCTTTCCTTCTCCATCTGACGCAGACTTCTCCTGATGAGACCTCTTTGCCCATCACTTCTGCAGCAATTTCCAGCCTCTATAGAAACACACACATTTAGACACCAAGGCGCAGGACCATACATTAAAGGGGTAGTCCGGGCATTGACAGTTTTGACCCTACTATGAAGCTGCCACCTAAGGATATACTATGAAGCTGCCACCTAAGGAAATACTATGAAGCTGCCACTATAGGAAATACTATGAGGCTGCCACTATAGGGAATACTATGAAGCTGCCACTATAGGAAATACTATGAAGCTGCCACTATAGGAAATACTATGAAGCTGCCACTATAGGAAATACTATGAAGCTGCCACTATAGGAAAAACTATGAGGCTGCCACTATAGGGAATACTATGAGGCTGCCACTATAGGAAATACTATGAAGCTGCCACTATAGGAAATACTATGAAGCTGCCAATATAGGAAATACTATGAAGCTGCCACCTAAGGAAATACAATGAAGCTGCCACTATAGGAAATACTATGAGGCTGCCACTATAGGAAATACTATGAAGCTGCCACTATAGGAAATACTATGAAGCTGCCACTATAGGAAGCACTATGAAGCTACCACTATAGGGAATACTATGAAGCTGCCACTATAGGAAATACTATGAGGCTGCCACTATAGGAAATACTATGAGGCTGCCACTATGGGGAATACTATGAAGCTGCCACTATAGGAAATACTATGAAGCTGCCACTATAGGAAATACTATGAGGCTGCCACTATGGGGAATACTATGAGGCTGCCACTATAGGAAATACTATGAAGCCTCCACTATGGGGAATACTATGAAGCTGCCACTATGGAGAATATTATGAGGCTGCCACTATAGGAAATACTATGAAGCTGCCACTATAGGAAATACTATGAGGCTGCCACTATAGGAAATACTATGAAGCTGCCACTATAGGAAATACTATGAGGCTGCCACTATAGGAAATACTATGAGGCTGCCACTATGGGGAATACTATGAAGCTGCCACTATAGGAAATACTATGAGGCTGCCACTATGGGGAATACTATGAGGCTGCCACTATAGGAAATACTATGAAGCCTCCACTATGGGGAATACTATGAAGCTGCCACTATGGAGAATATTATGAGGCTGCCACTATAGGAAATACTATGAAGCTGCCACTATAGGAAATACTATGAGGCTGCCACTATAGGAAATACTATGAAGCTGCCACTATAGGAAATACTATGAGGCTGCCACTATAGGGAATACTATGAGGCTGCCACTATGGGGAATACTATGAGGCTGCCACTATAGGAAATACTATGAAGCTGCCACTATGGGGAATACTATGAAGCTGCCACTATGGGGAATACTATGAAGCTGCCACTATAGGGAATACTATGAGGCTGCCACTATAGGAAATACTATGAAGCTGCCACTATAGGGAATACTATGAGGCTGTCACTATAGGGAATACTATGAAGCTGCCACTATGGGGAATACTATGAAGCTGCCACTATGGAGAATACTATGAGGCTGCGACTATAGGAAATACTATGAAGCTGCCACTATAGTAAATACTATGAGGCTGCCACTATAAGGAATACTATGAAGCTGCCACTATAGGAAATACTATGAAGCTGCCACTATGGGGAATACTATGAAGCTGCCACTATGGGAAATACTATGAAGCTGCCACTATAGGAAATACTATGAAGCTGCCACTATAGGGAATACTATGAGGCTGCCACTATAGGAAATACTATGAAGCTGCCACTATAGGGAATACTATGAGGTTGCCACTATAGGAAATACTATGAAGCTGCCACTATAGGGAATACTATGAAGCTGCCACTATGGAGAATACTATGAGGCTGCCACTATGGGGAATACTATGAGGCTGCCACTATAGGAAATACTATGAAGCTGCCACTATAGGAAATACTATGAAGCTGCCACTATAGGAAATACTATGAAGCTGCCACTATGGGGAATACTATGAGGCTGCCACTATGGGGAATACTATGAGGCTGCCACTTTAGGAAATACTATAAAGCTGCCACTATGGGGAATACTATGAAGCTGCCACTATGGAGAATAGTATGAGGCTGCCACTATAGGAAATACTATGAAGCTGCCACTATAGGAAATACTATGAGGCTGCCACTATAGGAAATACTATGAAGCTGCCACTATAGGAAATACTATGAAGCTGCCACTATAGTAAATACTATGAGGCTGCCACTATAGGGAATACTATGAAGCTGCCACTATAGGAAATACTATGAAGCTGCCACTATGGGGAATACTATGAAGCTGCCACTATGGGGAATACTATGAAGCTGCCACTATAGGAAATACTATGAAGCTGCCACTATAGGGAATACTATGAGGCTGCCACTATAGGAAATACTATGAAGCTGCCACTATAGGGAATACTATGAGGCTGCCACTATAGGAAATACTATGAAGCTGCAGCTATGGGGAATACTATGAGGCTGCCACTATGGGGAATACTATGAGGCTGCCACTTTAGGAAATACTATGAAGCTGCCACTATGGGGAATATTATGAAGCTGCCACTATAGGAAATACTATGAAGCTGCCACTATAGGAAATACTATGAAGCTGCTACTATAGGGAATACTATGAGGCTGCCACTATAGGAAGTACTATGAAGCTGCCACTATAGGAAATACTATGAAGCTGCCACTATAGGAAATACTATAAAGCTGCCACTATAGGAAATACTATGAAGCTGCCACTATAGGGAATACTATGAAGCTGCCACTATAGGGAATACTATGAGGCTGCCACTATAGGAAATACTATGAAGCTGCCACTATAGGAAATACTATGAGGCTGCCACTATAGGAAATACTATGAAGCTGCCACTATAGGAAATACTATGAAGCTGCCACTATAGGAAATACTTTGAGGCTGCCACTATAGGTAGTACTATGAAGCTGCCACTATAGGGAATACTATGAAGCTGCCACTATGGGGAATACTATGAAGCTGCCACTATGGAGAATACTATGAGGCTGTCACTATAGGAAATACTATGAAGCTGCCACTATAGGAAATACTATGAGGCTGCCACTATGGGGAATACTATGAAGCTGCCACTATAGGAAATACTATGAAGCTGCCACTATAGGAAATACTATGAGGCTGCCACTATGGGGAATACTATGAGGCTGCCACTATAGGAAATACTATGAAGCCTCCACTATGGGGAATACTATGAAGCTGCCACTATGGAGAATATTATGAGGCTGCCACTATAGGAAATACTATGAAGCTGCCACTATAGGAAATACTATGAGGCTGCCACTATAGGAAATACTATGAAGCTGCCACTATAGGAAATACTATGAGGCTGCCACTATAGGGAATACTATGAGGCTGCCACTATGGGGAATACTATGAGGCTGCCACTATAGGAAATACTATGAAGCTGCCACTATGGGGAATACTATGAAGCTGCCACTATGGGGAATACTATGAAGCTGCCACTATAGGGAATACTATGAGGCTGCCACTATAGGAAATACTATGAAGCTGCCACTATAGGGAATACTATGAGGCTGTCACTATAGGGAATACTATGAAGCTGCCACTATGGGGAATACTATGAAGCTGCCACTATGGAGAATACTATGAGGCTGCGACTATAGGAAATACTATGAAGCTGCCACTATAGTAAATACTATGAGGCTGCCACTATAAGGAATACTATGAAGCTGCCACTATAGGAAATACTATGAAGCTGCCACTATGGGGAATACTATGAAGCTGCCACTATGGGAAATACTATGAAGCTGCCACTATAGGAAATACTATGAAGCTGCCACTATAGGGAATACTATGAGGCTGCCACTATAGGAAATACTATGAAGCTCCCACTATAGGGAATACTATGAGGTTGCCACTATAGGAAATACTATGAAGCTGCCACTATAGGGAATACTATGAAGCTGCCACTATGGAGAATACTATGAGGCTGCCACTATGGGGAATACTATGAGGCTGCCACTATAGGAAATACTATGAAGCTGCTACTATAGGAAATACTATGAAGCTGCCACTATAGGAAATACTATGAAGCTGCCACTATGGGGAATACTATGAGGCTGCCACTATGGGGAATACTATGAGGCTGCCACTTTAGGAAATACTATAAAGCTGCCACTATGGGGAATACTATGAAGCTGCCACTATGGAGAATAGTATGAGGCTGTCACTATAGGAAATACTATGAAGCTGCCACTATAGGAAATACTATGAGGCTGCCACTATAGGAAATACTATGAAGCTGCCACTATAGGAAATACTATGAAGCTGCCACTATAGTAAATACTATGAGGCTGCCACTATAGGGAATACTATGAAGCTGCCACTATAGGAAATACTATGAAGCTGCCACTATGGGGAATACTATGAAGCTGCCACTATGGGGAATACTATGAAGCTGCCACTATAGGAAATACTATGAAGCTGCCACTATAGGGAATACTATGAGGCTGCCACTATAGGAAATACTATGAAGCTGCCACTATAGGGAATACTATGAGGCTGCCACTATAGGAAATACTATGAAGCTGCAGCTATGGGGAATACTATGAGGCTGCCACTATGGGGAATACTATGAGGCTGCCACTTTAGGAAATACTATGAAGCTGCCACTATGGGGAATATTATGAAGCTGCCACTATAGGAAATACTATGAAGCTGCCACTATAGGAAATACTATGAAGCTGCTACTATAGGAAATACTATGAGGCTGCCACTATAGGAAATACTATGAGGCTGCCACTATAGGAAATACTATGAAGCTGCCACTATAGGAAATACTATGAAGCTGCCACTATAGGAAATACTATGATGCTGCCACTATAGGGAATACTATGAGGCTGCCACTATAGGAAGTACTATGAAGCTGCCACTATAGGAAATACTATGAAGCTGCCACTATAGGAAATACTATAAAGCTGCCACTATAGGAAATACTATGAAGCTGCCACTATAGGGAATACTATGAAGCTGCCACTATAGGGAATACTATGAGGCTGCCACTATAGGAAATACTATGAAGCTGCCACTATAGGAAATACTATGAGGCTGCCACTATAGGAAATACTATGAAGCTGCCACTATAGGAAATACTATGAAGCTGCCACTATAGGAAATACTTTGAGGCTGCCACTATAGGTAGTACTATGAAGCTGCCACTATAGGGAATACTATGAAGCTGCCACTATGGGGAATACTATGAAGCTGCCACTATGGAGAATACTATGAGGCTGTCACTATAGGAAATACTATGAAGCTGCCACTATAGTAAATACTATGAGGCTGCCACTATAGGGAATACTATGAAGCTGCCACTATAGGAAATACTATGAAGCTGCCACTATGCGGAATACTATGAAGCTGCCACTATGGGGAATACTATGAAGCTGCCACTATAGGAAATACTATGAAGCTGCCACTATAGGGAATACTATGAGGCTGCCACTATAGGAAATACTATGAAGCTGCCACTATAGGGAATACTATGAGGCTGCAACTATAGGAAATACTATGAAGCTGCCACTATAGGGAATACTATGAGGCTGCCACTATAGGAAATACTATGAAGCTGCAGCTATGGGGAATACTATGAGGCTGCCACCATGGGGAATACTATGAGGCTGCCACTTTAGGAAATACTATGAAGCTGCCACTATGGGGAATACTATGAGGCTGCCACTTTAGGAAATACTATGAAGCTGCCACTATGGGGAATACTATGAAGCTGCCACTATAGGAAATACTATGAAGCTGCCACTATAGGGAATACTATGAGGCTGCCACTATAGGAAGTACTATGAAGCTGCCACTATAGGAAATACTATGAAGCTGCCACTATAGGAAATACTATAAAGCTGCCACTATAGGAAATACTATGAGGCTGCCACTATAGGAAATACTATGAAGCTGCCACTATAGGGAATACTATGAAGCTGCCACTATAGGGAATACTATGAAGCTGCCACTATAGGGAATACTATGAGGCTGCCACTATAGGAAATACTATGAAGCTGCCACTATGGGGAATACTATGAGGCTGCCACTATAGGGAATACTATGAAGCTGCCACTATAGGAAATACTATGAAGCTGCCACTATAGGAAATACTTTGAGGCTGCCACTATAGGAAATACTATGAGGCTGCCACTATAGGAAATACTAGGAAGCTGCCACTATAGGAAATACTATGAGGCTGCCACTATAGGAAATACTATGAAGCTGCCACTATAGGAAATACTATGAAGCTGCCACTATGGGGAATACTATGAGGCTGCCACTATGGGGAATACTATAAGGCTGCCACTATAGGAAATACTATGAAGCTGCCACTATAGGGAATACTATGAGGCTGCCACTATAGGAAATACTATGAAGCTGCCACTACGGGGAATACTATGAGGCTGCCACTATGGGGAATACTATGAGGCTGCCACTATAGGAAATACTATGAAGCTGCCACTATGGGGAATACTATGAAGCTGCCACTATGGAGAATACTATGAGGCTGCCACTATAGGAAATACTATGAAGCTGCCACTATAGGAAATACTATGAGGCTGCCACTATAGGGAATACTATGAGGCTGCCACTATGGTGAATACTAAGAGGCTGCCACTATAGGAAATACTATGAAGCTGCCACTATGGGGAATACTATGAAGCTGCCACTATGGGAATACTATGAAGCTGCCACTATAGGGAATACTATGAGGCTGCCACTATAGGAAATACTATGAAGCTGCCACTATAGGGAATACTATGAGGCTGCCACTATAGGAAATACTATGAAGCTGCCACTATGGGGAATACTATGAGGCTGCCACTATAGGAAATACTATGAAGCTGCCACTATAGGAAATACTATGAAGCTGCCACTATAGGAAATACTATGAGGCTGCCACTACAGGAAATACTATGAAGCTGCCACTATGGGGAATACTATGAAGCTGCCACTTTGGAGAATACTATGAGGCTGCCACTATAGGAAATACTATGAGGCTGCCACTATAGGAAATACTATGAGGCTGCCACTATAGGAAATACTAGGAAGCTGCCACTATAGGAAATACTATGAGGCTGCCACTATAGGAAATACTATGAGGCTGCCACTATAGGAAATACTATGAAGTTGCCACTATAGGAAATACTATGAAGCTGCCACTATGGGGAATACTATGAGGCTGCCACTATGGGGAATACTATGAGGCTGCCACTATAGGAAATACTATGAAGCTGCCACTATAGGGAATACTATGAAGCTGCCACTATAGGAAATACTATGAAGCTGCCACTATGGGGAATACTATGAGGCTGCCACTATGGGGAATACTATGAGGCTGCCACTATAGGAAATACTATGAAGCTGCCACTATGGGGAATACTATGAGGCTGCCACTATAGGAAATACTATGAAGCTGCCACTATGGGAATACTATGAAGCTGCCACTATAGGGAATACTATGAGGCTGCCACTATAGGAAATACTATGAAGCTGCCACTATAGGGAATACTATGAAGCTGCCACTATAGGAAATACTATGAAGTTGCCACTATAGGGAATACTATGAAACTGCCACTATAGGGAATACTATGAAGCTGCCACTATAGGGATTACTATGAGACTGCCACTATAGGGAATACTATGAAGCTGCCACTATAGGTAATACTATAAAGATGCCACTATAGGGAATACTATGAAGCTGCCACTATGGGGAATACTATGAGGCTGCCACTATAGGAAATACTACGAAGCTGCCACTATTGGAAATACTCTGAGGCTGCCACTATAGGGAATACTATGAAGCTGCCACTATAGGAAATACTATGAAGCTGCCACTATGGGGAATACTATGAAGCTGCCACTATAGGGAATACTATGAGGCTGCCACTATAGGAAATACTATGAAGTTGCCACTATAGGGAATACTTTGAGGCTGCCACTATAGGAAATACTATGAAGCTGCCACTATAGGGATTACTATGAGACTGCCACTATAGGGAATACTATGAAGCTGCCACTATAGGAAATACTATGAAGCTGCCACTATAGGAAATACTATGAAGCTGCCACTATAGGTAATACTATAAAGATGCCACTATAGGGAATACTATGAAGCTGCCACTATGGGGAATACTATGAGGCTGCCACTATAGGAAATACTACG
The DNA here is from genome assembly GCF_050947455.1 of Rhinoderma darwinii. Classification (NCBI taxonomy): domain Eukaryota; kingdom Metazoa; phylum Chordata; class Amphibia; order Anura; family Rhinodermatidae; genus Rhinoderma; species Rhinoderma darwinii. The sequence continues at coordinate 78,142,808 of NC_134695.1, forward strand.
AAGCTGCCACTATTGGAAATACTCTGAGGCTGCCACTATAGGGAATACTATGAAGCTGCCACTATAGGAAATACTATGAAGCTGCCACTATGGGGAATACTATGAAGCTGCCACTATAGGGAATACTATGAGGCTGCCACTATAGGAAATACTATGAAGCTGCCTCTATAGGGAATACTATGAGGCTGCCACTATAGGAAATACTATGAAGCTGCCACTATAGGGAATACTATGAGGCTGCCACTATAGGAAATACTATGAAGCTGCCACTATAGGGAATACTATGAGGCTGCCACTATAGGAAATACTATGAAGCTGCCACTATGGGGAATACTATGAGGCTGCCACTATGGGGAATACTATGAGGCTGCCACTATAGGGAATACTATGAAGCTGCCACTATAGGGAATACTATGAGGCTGCCACTATAGGAAATACTATGAAGCTGCCACTATAGGGAATACTATGAGGCTGCCACTATAGGAAATACTATGAAGCTGCCACTATAGGGAATACTATGAGGCTGCCACTATAATAAATACTATGAAGCTGCCACTATGGGGAATACTATGAGGCTGCCACTATGGGGAATACTATGAGGCTGCCACTATAGGAAATACTATGAAGCTGCCACTATGGGGAATACTATGAGGCTGCCACTATAGGAAATACGATGAAGCTGCCACTATAGGAAATACTATGAGGCTGCCACTATAGGTAATACTATGAGGCTGCCACTATGGTGAATACTAAGAGGCTGCCACTATAGGAAATACTATGAAGCTGCCACTATGGGGAATACTATGAAGCTGCCACTATGGGAATACTATGAAGCTGCCACTATAGGGAATACTATGAGGCTGCCACTATAGGAAATACTATGAAGCTGCCACTATAGGGAATACTATGAAGCTGCCACTATAGGAAATACTATGAAGTTGCCACTATAGGGAATACTATGAAACTGCCACTATAGGGAATACTATGAAGCTGCCACTATAGGGAATACTTTGAGGCTGCCACTATAGGAAATACTATGAAGCTGCCACTATAGGGATTACTATGAGACTGCCACTATAGGGAATACTATGAAGCTGCCACTATAGGAAATACTATGAAGCTGCCACTATAGGAAATACTATGAAGCTGCCACTATAGGTAATACTATAAAGATGCCACTATAGGGAATACTATGAAGCTGCCACTATGGGGAATACTATGAGGCTGCCACTATAGGAAATACTACGAAGCTGCCACTATTGGAAATACTCTAAGGATGCCACTATAGGGAATACTATGAAGCTGCCACTATAGGAAATACTATGAAGCTGCCACTATGGGGAATACTATGAAGCTGCCACTATAGGGAATACTATGAGGCTGCCACTATAGGAAATACTATGAAGCTGCCACTATAGGGAATACTATGAGGCTGCCACTATAGGAAATACTATGAAGCTGCCACTATAGGGAATACTATGAGGCTGCCACTATAGGAAATACTATGAAGCTGCCACTATGGGGAATACTATGAGGCTGCCACTATGGGGAATACTATGAGGCTGCCACTATAGGGAATACTATGAAGCTGCCACTATAGGGAATACTATGAGTCTGCCACTATAGGAAATACTATGAAGCGGCCACTATATGGAATACTATGAGGCTGCCACTATAGGGAATACTATGAAGCTGCCACTATAGGAAATACTATGAAGCTGCCACTATAGGAAATACTATGAAGCTGCCACTATAGGGAATACTATTTGGCTGCCACTATGGGGAATACTATGAGGCTGCCACTATAGGGAATACTATGAGGCTGCCACTATAGGAAATACTATGGAGCTGCCACTATGGGGAATACTATGAGGCTGCCACTATGGGGAATACTATGAGGCTGCCACTATAGGAAATACTATGAAGCTGCCACTATGGGGAATACTATGAGGCTGCCACTATGGGGAATACTATGAGGCTGCCACTATAGGAAATACTATGAAGCTGCCACTATGGGGAATACTATGAGGCTGCCACTATAGGAAATACTATGAAGCTGCCACTATAGGAAATACTATGAGGCTGCCACTATAGGAAATACTATGAAGCTGCCACTATAGGAAATACTATGAGGCTGACACTATAGGAAATACTATGAGGCTGCCACTATAGGGAATACTATGAGGCTGCCACTATGGTGAATACTAAGAGGCTGCCACTATAGGAAATACTATGAAGCTGCCACTATGGGGAATACTATGAGGCTGCCACTATGGGGAATACTATGAGGCTGCCACTATAGGGAATACTATGAGGCTGCCACTATAGGAAATACTATGAAGCTGCCACTATGGGGAATACTATGAGGCTGCCACTATGGGGAATACTATGAGGCTGCCTCTATGGGGAATACTATGAGGCTGCCACTATGGGGAATACTATGAGGCTGCCACTATAGGAAATACTATGAAGCTGCCACTATTGGGAATACTATGAGGCTGCCACTATGGGGAATACTATGAGGCTGCCACTATAGGAAATACTATGAAGCTGCCACTATGGGGAATACTATGAGGCTGCCACTATAGGAAATACTATGAAGCTGCCACTATAGGAAATACTATGAGGCTGACACTATAGGAAATACTATGAGGCTGCCACTATAGGGAATACTATGAGGCTGCCACTATGGTGAATACTAAGAGGCTGCCACTATAGGAAATACTATGAAGCTGCCACTATGGGGAATACTGTGAAGCTGCCACTATGGGAATACTATGAAGCTGCCACTATAGGGAATACTATGAGGCTGCCACTATAGGAAATACTATGAAGCTGCCACTATAGGGAATACTATGAAGCTGCCACTATAGGAAATACTATGAAGTTGCCACTATAGGGAATACTATGAAGCTGCCACTATAGGGAATACTATGAAGATGCCACTATCGGGAATACTATGAGGCTGCCACTATAGGAAATACTATGAAGCTGCCACTGTAGGGAATACTATGAAGCTGCCACTATAGGAAATACTATGAAGCTGCCACTATAGGAAATACTATGAGGCTGCCACTATAGGTAATACTATAAAGATGCCACTATAGGGAATACTATGAAGCTGCCACTATGGGGAATACTATGAAGCTGCCACTATAGGAAATACTATGAGGCTGCCACTATAGGAAATACTATGAAGCTGCCACTATAGGGAATACTATGAGGCTGCCACTATAGGAAATACTATGAAGCTGCCATTATGGGGAATACTATGAGGCTGCCACTATAGGAAATACTATGAAGCTGCCACTATGGGGAATACTATGAGGCTGCCACTATGGGGAATACTATGAGGCTGCCACTATAGGGAATACTATGAAGCTGCCACTATAGGGAATACTATGAGGCTGCCACTATAGGGAATACTATGAAGCTGCCACTATAGGAAATACTATGAAGCTGCCACTATAGGGAATACTATGAAGCTGCCACTATGGAGAATACTATGAAGCTGCCACTATGGAGAATACTATGAGGCTGCCACTATAGGAAATACTATGAAGCTGCCACTATGGGGAATACTATGAAGCTGACACTATGGGGAATACTATGAAGCTGCCACTATAGGGAATACTATGAGGCTGCCACTATAGGAAATACTATGAAGCTGCCACTATAGGGAATACTATGAGGCTGCCACTATAGGAAATACTATGAAGCTGCCACTATGGGGAATACTATGAAGCTGCCACTATGGGGAATACTATGAGGCTGCCACTATGGGGAATACTATGAGGCTGCCACTATAGGAAATACTATGAGGCTGCCACTATAGGAAATACTATGAAGCTGCCACTATAGGAAATACTATGAAGCTGCCACTATAGGGAATACTATGAGGCTGCCACTATGGGGTATACTATGAAGCTGCCACTATAAGAAATAATATGAAGCTGCCACTATAGGAAATACTATGAAGCTGCCACTATAGAAAATACTATGAAGCTGCCACTATAGGAAATACTAGGAAGCTGCCACTATAGGAAATACTATGAAGCTGCCACTATAGGAAATACTATGAAGATGCCCCTATAGGAAATACTATGAAGCTGCCACTATGGGGAATACTATGAGGCTGCCACTATAGGGAATACTATGAAGCTGCCACTATAAGAAATAATATGAAGCTGCCACTATAGGAAATACTATGAAGCTGCCACTATAGGAAAAACTATGAGGCTGCCACTATAGGGAATACTATGAGGCTGCCACTATGGGGTATACTATGAAGCTGCCACTATAAGAAATAATATGAAGCTGCCACTATAGGAAATACTATGAAGCTGCCACTATAGGAAAAACTATGAGGCTGCCACTATAGGAAAAACTATGAGGCTGCCACTATAGGAAATACTATGAAGCTGCCACTATAGGAAATACTATGAAGCTGCCACTATAGGGAATACTATGAGGCTGCCACTATGGGGTATACTATGAAGCTGCCACTATAAGAAATAATATGAAGCTGCCACTATAGGAAATACTATGAAGCTGCCACTATAGGAAAAACTATGAGGCTGCCACTATAGGAAATACTATGAGGCTGCCACTATAGGAAATACTATGAAGCTACCACTATAGGAAATACTATGAAGCTGCCACTATAGGAAATACTATGAAGCTGCCACTATAGGGAATACTATGAGGCTGCCACTATGGGGTATACTATGAAGCTGCCACTATAAGAAATAATATGAAACTGCCACTATAGGAAATACTATGAAGCTGCCACTATAGGAAAAACTATGAGGCTGCCACTATAGGAAATACTATGAGGCTGCCACTATAGGAAATACTATGAAGCTGCCACTATAGGAAATACTATGAAGCTGCCACTATAGGAATTACTATGAAGCTGCCACTATAGGAAATACTATGAAGCTGCCACTATAGGGAATACTATGAGGCTGCCACTATAGGAAGTACTATGAAGCTGCCACTATAGGAAATACTATAAAGCTGCCACTATGGGGAATACTATGAAGCTGCCACTATAGGGAATACTATGAAGCTGCCACTATAGGGAATACTATGAAGCTGCCACTATAGGGAATACTATGAGGCTGCCACTATAGGAAATACTATGAAGCTGCCACTATAGGAAATACTATGAAGCTGCCACTATAGGAAGTACTATGAAGCTGCCACTATAGGAAATACTATGAAGCTGCCACTATGGGGAATACTATGAAGCTGCCACTATGGGGAATACTATGAGGCTGCCATTATGGGGAATACTATGAAGCTGCCACTATAGGAAATACTATGAAGCTGCCACTATAGGAAATACTATGAAGCTGCCACTATAGGAAATACTATGAAGCTGCCACTATAGGAATTACTATGAAGCTGCCACTATAGGAAATACTATGAAGCTGCCA